>NW_017306274.1:3709913-3711942 GCF_000935625.1 Nanorana parkeri
AACCACAATATCCTTTTAGACTGCAAAAATTAAATTCCTCCTACAAGGGATGCCTATAAGTTGATTTTAAGCTCTGTGCAGATTCCTGAGAAAAGCAATGAGATAAATGGGGACACACTGTACCCAAACAGTGCACAAGATGATTCCAGGACTACAACAGCTTACTTACACATGCAGAATTACTCATGTTCACTTATTTTCATGCATTCAGATGCTTAGGAGAAATGTTCTTAGAAAAAAAGACTCCTTTTTTCTTTAGAGTGTTTTTTTTTTTTGGCGGGGGGGCATTTTAAAGTTATTTTAAGGGTCACGGAAGGACATATACTAACCTCCTCACGTGACCCAAAGCTCCAAAGCTCTGTATATCGTGAGCTACAGCTACATACTGAGACCGCCGCAGCCGGGACGGATCCCGACATTACTGTCGAGATCCACCCAGCTGCATGAATGACAGCGGGCTCTGCCTATCTAGAGGCAGAGCCAGCTGTGCCCGCCCCTCCCCCGTCCACGTCAGCTCGAACTATGAGGATGAGTGATTTTCACTCACCTCATAGTTCTCCTTTAAGTCTTTATTCACATGGTCTTTTAGTGCTCATGTGCTTCAAGAATCTGCGGACTCTGGCGGCGGGAATGACAGGTGGTTCCGGATTGCTGGGACTGGGAAGCCTGTACAAAGCAATAACAGGATGACAGGAGCCACAGCTACCCGCCCCTGCTCGCACGTTACCCGCATCCAGGGACTGATGAAAATGTCCTTGATCTTACTGTTTCCTAAACATTACACTGCACATGGAAGCATTTGACACTTTTTAGTTCAATGCGAGAAGCACTTATCGCATGTTAGAAATGTATTGGTGAGGGATGGTGGGATGTAAATTTTAAGGTATAGTAAGACCAAGGAAGAGACAATGAGAAAGGAATCAGATGTGATACAAAGAACAAGAGGAAGAACATATGAGCAAGAAAAGAAGGCAGACAGAAGAGTGGAATTTCAAGGAAGAAATGGCCATATGAGACATTCGGATGGTTGACCAGCTGGTTTCATTCCAGTAGATAGATATAGAGGGCATCACACAAGCAACACTATAGTATAGGGATGTTCTGATACCAGTGCAGATACTGGGGTATTTTCATGAGAACTCCCAGGGTTTGCAGTGGTTGCAGCTGAGACCTAGTGCTCCACCACTGTCCTGAAATCATTAGTCTGTATTGTTTTACAAAAGCATGACACTTGACAAAAACAGGCAGCACAGTGGCGTAGTGGTTAGCCCTTCTGCCTTGTATCTCTGGGGTTCCCGGTTCAAATCCTGGCCAGGTCACTATCTGCAAGGAGTTTGCATGTTCGCCCTGTGCTTGTGTGGGTTTCTGCTGGGCTCTGCAATTTCCTCCCACACTCCAATGACATGCTGGAAGGTTAATTGGCTCCTCTCTAAGTTTGTATACATATGATATAGGGACCTTAGATTTTAAGCTTCTAGAAGGCAGGGACTGATGTGAATGTGCACTGTGTAAATTGTCAGTGCTATATATATATATATACTAATAAAAAGGCATCTGTGAGTACTTGGACAAGTATCGGTACTTGGTCTGGAAAGAATGGTATCAGTGCATCACTAATATATAACAAATCATATAGTAAAACACGAATGCACAAATCCCAGGGGCCCCGTATGCTCCTTAAAAATAAAAGCTGCCTTCTAACTTTGGAGTTTGTCTCTAGTCTAGTCTTGGAGCTGGAAAAGTATCTGTACTAAGTACGGTACTTGGTATCTGAACATCCCTATGAACAGTACACACGGAAATTGCAAAAAAAGAACATAATGTAAATAAACATCAATAAAAGTTATGTTTTATATCTGGTCAGTAGGGTGTGCGGGAATATGATGCACATTATATTTGAGATGATTTCTGGTAGTAATTTCCCATTACGAGATAGCCCAATACTCTATTTGAGAACAATATTTGTAAAAATAACTGTGAAAAAATGTAACATGATGGGGGGGGGGGGGGGGGTTTTTTGGGCAAAACA
>NW_017306274.1:3712145-3716661 GCF_000935625.1 Nanorana parkeri
AAAAAATGGAATCTGGGGGGGGGGGGGGGGGGCATTTTTTGGCACAAGAACAAGTCCAGGATAGTTGTAAGGAGCCTTCAGAACCCTCAGGAACCATTTAAAGCCAGTTGCACCCTTCAAAACCACCTCCATTTCATCTCCCCCATTGATGCCACAATGGAGAAATGTATCTAAAATCTTTTGATTTTTGCCAAGATTTCAGAGAAATGAAAACTTCCCATTTTGCCAAGAAGAAATCATAACATGGGCATAGAAAGTGATTAATCATGTCAGGACAAAGCGGCTTGTGTAGCAGTTCTATATGTGATATAAATTTTATTAGCATGGAGCTTTCCTTTAATGTTAGTGATTATTCCCTCGGAGCCGGTCGGAGCGATTGCAGCTGTGACACGAACAGGGATTGGAGCCGTGATCCAGTTCTTTCAACGCTCGCCAAGGCATACAAGGAGAGAGGTCAGATAAACTGGCACATCCACTCGCTGCGCATCGGTGATACGTGTTGTCAGCCTTGCGTAGGCTGTGCCACGTATTCGACAAGACAGAACAATTTAATGCCAACCTGTCACATGCAGATCGCGGTGTTGTAGAACAGACTGAAACAAAGCAGATATGGCTTTCAAATCACGCCACCATTGCCTGGAACATCGAGAGTGGAAAATAATCAGTTTTACATCCATGACTTCACCGCTGACCTTTCGTTCCATAATTCTGTACTGTGTAACCTTCATTGCTGCAAAATTGTGTAGTTATGGCTAGAGAGAGGAGTGTGGAACCAGGGGCCGCTAGCAGCCATTATATATAGTATGCGGGCCGGGCAGATGAATGGTGGAATGAAAATGATGTTTGCCATATCCATTAGCTGAATGCAATTTCAAAATTTGCACGGCTACAAAATTTATCTACACTATATGGCCCATTGTTTGCGACCAACTGACCATCGCATCTATATGAGCTTGTTGGACATCCCGTGTCTTTAGGTGTTTGTGCCCATTCAGCCATAAGAGCATTTGCGAGGTCAGGTACTGATGTTGGTTGAGAAGACCTGGCTTGCCATCAGCATTCCAAATTCATTCCAAAGATGTTCAGTAGGGTTGAGGTCAGGGCTTTATGTAGGCCAATCAAGTTCCTTCACACCAAACTCATCAAACCATGTATTTATGGAGCTGGACACGGGGCAGTCATGCTGGAACAGAATCTGGCCTTTACCAAACTGTTACCACAAGACTGGAAGAGCACAATTGTCTAACATGTCTTTGTATGCTGCAGTATCAACAGTATCCTTGCCTGGAAATACCTCAACTCAATAATTTGGAGGGGTGTCCTCAAACATTTAGCTATAGAGTCGGTGTAATGGTCAGGTGTGTACAAACGTGTTTTTATTTGTTGAATTATTTGCTTTCAGCTCTTGAAGATCGGAGAGTGCAGAGGGTGAAGACTTGCCCTAAGACCTCTCCAACAACTAGGGTCAGGTCAGATGGGAAATTCCAAGGGTCTCCAACATCAAGGGTCAGGTGGGAAATTCAATGTATAGCCAACACAAGAATCACCCAGGTGTGGCAACCACTTTCACTAATGGAGTCACTTCTTCAAGGGCATTGAACACTGTGGAATTATTATTATTACATAGTATTTAGATAGCGCCCACAGTTTGCACAGCGCTTTACAATATAAAGAAGACATTACAATACAATTCAAGACAAGATGGTAAGGAGGGCCCTGCCCCTGAGGGCTTACAATCTAAAAGAGGAGGGGGAAATGATACATGAGGAGGTAGCTGCGAGGGGATGAATTATTTGAGAATGTGAATTCCTTTTGCTAGCCAGGGAGGGACATCTCACCAGTCAGGCCGGCAAGGAAGTGACTCCACAGTAAAAGGTAAGTGGTCTCTTAGCAATCCTGTTGCTGACCAGTTGTCTCCAGTGATAAGGTCAGTCATCTTACCTGGATCTAATCCACCTTGTAAACCTAACAGCAACCATGCATAAAACTGGACATGTTTATTTATTTGTTTATTATTACAGTGCCAACTCCCCCGCATTCCTTGTGTTGTTGTCACAGCCACATGAAGTAATGTGAAATCTCCCCACAGGGGTGAGGAGCTGTATGTGGTCCTGGGCTGCTGTCTCTCTAATCATGGTGGATGAATCGTTCATCACAGCTACATAGTAGAGAAGGTTGAAAAAAGTCTCTGGTCCATCCAGTCCGACTTATATGTGTGTCAGTTTGTGTCTTCTCTGAACATACATATACACAATATACCCCCATACATGTGCCCATTGAGGAAGGCATCTAGAAGCTTTTGAAGCCGTCAACGCCCCCATCTGATTATCTATTATTGGATATGGGATGGCAGCGCCTGGTATAAATGGTCATCTAGTTTGGTGATTTGCTTAAAATCTTTATTGGTTAAGAACATCAAGTACAGCCAACATGTTCCAGGAGAAAGATCTACCCCTTCTTCCTTAAGGCCAGATTCACACCATTTTCCGGACCAGATCTGGTATGGAAAATGGTGTGAACCTGCCCGCAGTTCCAGTGCATTCCAGAACAGACAAAATGAGTCTGTAGTATTTTTCTGGTCTGGTACGCACTGCGCTGGTGTGAACCGAGGCCTAAAATAGCATAGAAATACATTAGGATGCATTTTGGGCCCGGAAACAATCTGTTCTGGTCCGGAGATGATCTGGATGTTGTGTGAATGGGCCCTTTGTCTTCTGGTATGAGATTATTGTCCATATGAAAAGACTAATGTAAGGCTAAATTGGGCTGGAACGTCAGCATATCCTTGTTCTCAGCCAATTGATATTTTAAACAAATTGCCAAGCTAGGTGACCGTTTGCATCAGGTGCTCCTAACCCCACACCTAAGAAGGGGGAGATCCCACCACACAGAAGAGGACACACTGGGTCATGGCGCTGTCTTCTATTACGAACACTGACATACAGGTCTTTAGAAACCACAAGAATCTGTTATTTTATTTTCCTTTAATTAGAGATTATGGTTAACAATACACAGGACCAATGATGATCATCCCGGTCATTTATCGGATGACAGAAGTAGTCAGAACAAGAGAAGGGAATGTAGCGTTTCCTATACAGATAATGGCGGAGCATTCACACAACATCGTACAAAGTGGAAATGTTTCTCTGTTAACAGAACATTCAAATGTCTATCAGAAGTCCTCTCTTTACAGTGGTAGCTACAGGAAATTGCTTCAGGTAATACAGATATTTCAGTTGTGTGTGTTTCCTGCCAAGTTAAAACATGTCGTGGTTTCTGATATGAGACTTCAGCAGAGAATAATAACAAGAAAATACATTTTGCCCAACTGCTCCGGTCTTAAAGACCAAAGATGGTGTAACCCTCTCCCGGGGGTCCCCTCACCAGGGCAGAGTGTAGAAAAAACACATATTACTTGGCTGGCTTCCTTTATGTCCTATATATATATATATACTGTGATGGTTTAGAGTTAATCTTCATTTATTTTATTAGTTTCTTAGCATTTTAATTGACATTTTAGATGAAATCTTATATTTTACAAATAAACATTTTAAATGTACCGTATGCAAACCTTAAATCTACGTTATGGAATGTTTGTCATCATGCGTCACTGTAGGCAGGTCGCTTAAGAGAATTGTTGTTCGTGAATCTGCTGCAATTTTTTTTAACATGGAGATCCTGCCAGTAACAGCCGTTCCTGTTGCATGTTGACAGTGCTGACCCGCTGCCATGTCGTTAGTATTGGTGTCCGTCGGTTGGATGTTGGGTTGTCTATCGGAAAGACCTGATACATGGCCAACTATAGGATTGCACGTGACAGGCTGACAACGCTGCTGCTAATTTCAAGGCAGCGGCTTATCCTTCTCAGCCTCCAGGCTGATCTCCAGCAAAGGCATTGGCAACAGGTTCACCAAAAAATATTTCTCTGCAGTAAATTGTGTCCAGTGATTCATGATGACGAACATAATACATTATAGATTTTGGGGTTACACACACACACACACTATATCTATATATATACACACGCAATGGGTGATTAGGTATTAAAACTAAAGCAGACATGCTGTCTCTAACTGAAACCTCAGAATAATACGGAAGGAGATGGAGAGGTCACTGCTTGGACTCATTCAATTGTGTGTGTAAATGTTCACTTGAGCTACTGAGCTCTATAAACAACAAGCTGCTTTTAACTGAGGAGATAAGAAGACAGGACCCCAAAGCAGCTTTGCATATTTACAGAGCTAAATAATTGAAACTTTGTTTTTTTTATCACCCACCTAAAGAGAGAAAGAAAACGGATACAAAGCCACAATCCGATCCCTGTAAGAGAGGGGAACGGGAGGTTTTGTGAGGCAGTGGCTTGATGAATTTATGCTAGTTAGGTATTCATACAAGAACTTCCTTCATTATTTATTGATACTTAAACTTCTTTGTAGGCATAATAATTTATGAATGGAGACAGCGAGGGGGTAACATTATTTAGAGGGTATTGTTTTTATGGTTTCTTCATAGCTGT
>NW_017306274.1:3716689-3723992 GCF_000935625.1 Nanorana parkeri
TCAAGATGTGTTTCAATGATCCTCCTAATGTGGTCAATAGTCCCGATAAGGAAATAGGAAAATCTCTATTTGTGACATTTGACAGAAATGCTGCAGTTTGTGTGATGTATCATTGAAAATGATGGGTGCTCCACGTGGTAGGTGGTGCAGGGCTTCTCATCACCTATGGTCAATGCAGCATAATGGATAATTTGTCACGTAATCCCACTCTGTGTCACTTATAAATTGTCGGTTTTAATAACAGTGTTTTTCTGTGGCTTGGCAAAGCAACCAGAACCTGCAGAATTAATTGCGTTTCAGCGCTGAAACGCAATTAAAAACACACAAAACCGCACTGATCAGCGCGGTTCCATTGAAAGCTGTATGGAAATCGCACTGACCAGCGCGGTAAAAAAAAAATGCAGGGAGCAGGGGGGCAGTTTGGATTGTGCTGTGCCGCGCGGTCGCATGAACGGTCCCCATAGCGATGTATGGGATTGTTCATGTCGGCGGATCCGTTCGGCCGAACCGCCCCGCTATGAAAGGGGCCTTATACTGGTTGGTATCTCTATTTACACTGAGGAATTGAAAGCTGTGGGAGAGCGACGCCTTTCTTTTGGCCTTGTGGGAGGGGCAGTGACACCATCTACTGGGAAGGATCTCCCCACTGGACTCTCCAAGACATATTGGAAGTGGCAGGTTAATCAACACACCAATGGCCCCACAAAACTGAAATAACCGTTTCATACGTAGATGATAAAGGAGCCCAGTGTACATCAGAAATAGTTGAGAACACTCAAAAAGGTAAAGCAAAATGAAGGGCGGAGATTGGATGAGCAGCACAAGGGGAGTGTAAAGAATAAATTACACTTGTCTTTGGAACCACTGGTCCCTCTCATCAGTACTAGGACAGTCCCTGTGCCAATGGCTTCCCAGACCCGCCACCTGCTATGGAAATTGGAGATTTCAGTGTAGTCTGGGTCAGAGCAAAGTGCAGGCCAAGGAGGAAATTCGCATTAGGCCCTAGATGGGACGTCTGGCCACATGCAGCAAGTATAATTTACAAGCAACCTCCCCTTTCTCCAGTCCACAGATAGCCAGTTTAGAGTGTGAAGGGAAGCTCCCTTTAAGTATCATGAATTACATACACATTGAACTTTAAAGTGAATCTAAAGCCAACATTTTTTGCAGTAGGGAAGGGCTAGATCTCACTCTGACTTTTATTACAGTCTGTGTCTCCCCCGGGGAAATTCACCCTCTATATTTGTTCTGTTGACCGGTGATGGGAAGATCCCAGATTTTGAGTTGCCACTACAGCAGAAATAAAGTAGAAATATCCTAATAGCAACACTTGTGGTGAAAACTATCTAAGAAATATATCTTGCACTTCCTGATGTGTCTACAGAACTGGAAGGGAAGAGGAATCTCCCCAATTAGGTCATTCTGAGTCTGATGAAGGGGACCCTGTGCGGCCCCGAAAGCGCATGCATTTGGATGGCATTGTTTTGTCATAAAATGGACTAATCTCACTTAACCAATGGTGTACTGATGACAATATAATTGTATACTTCACGGTGCCGTCCGTGGTCACTACGAGCACCCACCTGGACTCCACAGGTTACCAACATCGTCCGGTAAGGAGTGCAGCAAGATACATCTGTATATCTCCCCAATGGGACACAGTTGGCCAAGGTACTTATTCCTCCCTACTCTTGGCTTTAGATCTACTTTAAGGGTTAGTCCACTCAAACACGATATTTGAGTGTTTGCAGATGCTGACGAATTGCATCTCTTATAGAATCCATTGGTGTGCGTTCGTTTTTACACAAGACCCTTTTATTTACAAAAAAAACCCGCACCATTACTTCATTTACAAATCAGTTTGGCAATACTTCATTATATAAGGAAAACAATACTGCCTATTAATAATAGGACATTAACGAGATTCATTTTTTAACAGTCACGGTGAAGACAGCCAATAGCTTCGAGTGAGAAGCTTGTCAGTTCTGCGAGATTTACAGGATTGGTAGCAAGTAGGACCGGAGAGCAATGAGAATAAGCAGCAGCCAATCAGAAATCATCATGGAACTTGCTGCAGTAACCTGACATCTTATTGGTCGCTATGTGTTACTCCCCCTCGTACAGTATTAGTGTCCTTTGCACTGCTTTACTGAATGAGCCGTCTATAACTTGTCATCAGGGAAATCCCAAGCTGAAGAGGTCAGTGAAGGTTCTTATTCAGCCAGGTCACGTTATATCTGGAAAAAAATAAGTCAAGGCAACTGGACTTGCTGTATTTTTCTTCAAATGTCTTCAGTGAAATGTCTTCAAGAAAAATACAGAAAGTCCAGCTGCCTTGACTTATTTTTTTCCAAGCTGAAAAGTTGATAACTATATCACAATGGATGACTGCCATTCCATTGGCATACCAACAGAGGATAACCATACCTGAAGGAAACCATCATTAAGTCCTCCATTTTGTATTTCGTAACGCTAAGGCGTATCTATATTCCAATGGTAACACACAGCTGTATTAATACGTTTGCAGGGATAGAAAAATAGTGAATAGAAGAGCGGACGTACTTGCCTCTTCTGGAGAAAATGCTGCTGCAGACTGTCTTCAGTGCTGGCCATTACTTCAAAGGAACAGGCATTTGGTTATGGAAGGGAAGGACCAAATCATGTGACCAAGTGGTGAAGCTTTCAGCCATGTGTCCAAAACTGAAGGAATTCTATTGCAGCAGTTTCTCCGGACATTCTAGGCTACTAGCTGCTCCTTTATTTAATCCCAGTAAATCTGGTATGCGGACGTTGAATATAAGCCCGCTTTAAAGTGACCCTGTGAGGTTCTTTAAAAATGGAGCTGAACAGTCCCCAAAGGTAGTACAGTCTTCCCTCTAGGGGCCTGTGTCTCCTACCTCTCCTTCATTCCAGCACTACAGCCTAGGCTAGTATATTCAACATTGAAGATCTCCGAGTGTGTCAGATGCCTGTGTACCCCCCACTGTGTGTTGTGGCTCCATCCTTCATCTTCCCATATCACTGCTGAGTCCTGCAGTGGTCATGGGAATGAACCACCTCGTGTGGTGGGGGACACTGAAGCCCAGTAATGGAGGGGGGAGGTAGGTAGCACCGGTCGCGGAAGAGGTGAGATGTAGAGACCTTAGAGCTCCATTTATTTATTTACTGAACATAACAGGGTCACTTAAATTTTATTGCTCGCCTTCCTGGTGGTATTTTTTCAATCAGATCCGTCAATTTCAAATGCCTATTGCTATGCGGTATTGTTTAGTATTGATCTTGGCGTTGGTTTATTTCCCCCGGCAGTGCAAAGGCCACAAACACATAAACCAAATCAGAACTTACCTTCGGAGCAACCGGATGCAACCTGTGATTGGCTGCTGTGAGACTCTGCTTTTTACCCCACAGCTCTCCGTCTTACCAATGGCCATTAACGTTCACTTACCAATTAACTTAACATAGTACATTGTCATCATTTTGTCACATCTAACATTGTTAAAAATAAAAAAAAAAGTCCCTTAAACCTTCCAGTTTTCCATCAATTTTGTGCAAACATGCAAAATCAATAAGAAGGTAAAAGACGTCACAAATAGTTAGCGATCAATCACGCTCATAATGCTTCCTGGACATTCAAAGATTAGAACCCAAAGAACAATTTACACCCCTAAAACAAACTAAAGCGACCCCTTTGTTAATAAATAAGAGTATCCGCGCCCCTGTGCCTGGGCCGGAAGGGCGATACATTAGGGTACAATATCTTCATTTTAATTAGCGATAAATAAATAAAAAGTCTGATGCAAAATCTGCAAAATGATTCTTCTTGGACGTTGCCGTCCGGCCGTCTTGATGTCTTCTTTGGCAATCTTGCCGCTTGGTTGCCGGGTCATGCTATAAAATTGAAGAGGTTTTCCAGGAAAGAGGTCCTTTTCACATGCCGGAAGAGGGGGCAGTTCAGTGACTTACAGCTCTCAACATATTACAGCACAATTCTAGTCTCAGAGAAAGCCTGGTGGCAAGCTCGGAGTGGATTATGGGGGGCTTCAAGGTTCCAAGTCTAGCACTTATGGATATGGAGGGTCAATGTTCATATCAGTCATCCAAAATGTAAACATTCTCATACTCTGGAAGTATGAGAAGACGGTCATAGACTGAAGACTTACTGCAGGAAATGGTCAAAGACCATTCTCCAGGAGTGGTTGGAGACTGGCCATGCTGTAGGACACAATCAGAGACTAGGTACATGCTACATGAAACTGCCAGAGATCACTATTATTAAAGGCAATGCTTCTACTAGTGCCTGCTGGGCCTTAGGCCCGCATTTCACATACCACAGGGCTTCATGTGGCCATTGGGCCACAGGTTGGGCACTAGGTCTCTAAACGCTCTGGCAGCACTGCATAAATTAAGGATCAAAGGCAGCCGTATTATCCGACACCTTTTTGTGCCTACAATATGGAAAAGGGCTTAGCTTGGGACTGAACCTATACCAAAAATACTCTCCAGCTTCCTGACCCCTTACTATAGTAATACACAACTAAAACAGACCTGTAATCTATACTTGCCCCCTCCCAACTTCTTACGGGAGGGTGACAACATAATCAAAGTCCTAGGCATTGGTCATGTGATCATAGCTGAAACGGAGTTCAAGCAGAATTGCCAACTGCCCAATGTTTGGTCCTCTAAGCCATGACGTGACCAATGCCTAGCCAACTGGTTAGGTGACTACATGCACTGGAGTTCCAGAGCAAAGGTATTACTGTAAGGGAGCAGGACGAGGGAAAGGGGGAATAAATTCAGTTTACCATCTATGGGGAAGCTGAGGTATAATCAAAATCTGAGCCGTTATCTAAAACCTCTACAGCTGAGATGGGCATCAATGAAGGTGCGGACATTACTGCTCTAATTCATAGTCTGCCCTAACAAAAAGGATCATGGGAAAGGAAAAGGGCTCAGAAGTCACACAGCCCTCAGCTATCCTATAGAAGTTAATGAGTGGAGGGTTGTAAATCGCTGAACTGTGCCTCCATCAGTGAGTGAAAAGAGTTCACCTCTTCCCAGGAAAACCGCATTTGTTCGCAGAGGGAAGTCATTTCCGAGGCCTCACATGGCGTCGAAATGGAAGCGATGGGCTTCTTGCCGCTTCTCCCGGTCGTCCGCTTTCTGAAACACGAAGAAAAGAGAGGTAACAAATGGGCGTGTAAAGTGTCCCGGCGGATTTAGGGGGCTATTAGGAAGTTTGTCCACGAGCCCTCACGATTTGGCTAGTTTATTATTCGTTAATATGGGTCCGGTTTATATCTGGCAATAATTCCAGTGTAAGCGTTAATGATCCAAAACTTCTCATTCCTAACGATCAAGCAAGTCATTACCCGCTAACGAGCCCCGCTATTACACACTGCGAGGAGCCGAAACATCTCACGTTCTGCCACTTAAATATGAATTAAAAATAAACCGCCGCTCATTTTTTAAAAAGAAAATCACCACTTCAAAGCCGGACAATAATGATGAATGTGTCAGAGGGTTGTTTGGGCGAGATCTGAAGGACACGGAGTTCTTGAAGCAATGTACATACATACAAATTCAACTTAAAAAAAATTCCAGGGTAAAATAAAAAAAACTTACATTGAATTATATACATATATAGGCACTGAGGTATCAATCCAATTTGTGTGCACCAAATGCCTGTGCAAATCCAGATATGGGCTTGCAAAGGTAGATGTGACATCATTACGGTGCTGCACATAGCCTGTGCAGAGCTGTGGGAGGGACCCAGCAAGTCCCACCCACTACAGGAGGGGGCGGAGACAAGACCAGTCACCCTGCACAAGAAGAGAGCAGCAGTGATCGGTCTGTATGACAGGAGGGGTGGAGCCAAGACCAGTTCCCGTGCATAAGAAGAGAGAGAGCAGCAGTGAGCGGTCTTTATTACAGGAGGAGGCCGAGACAAGACCAGTCACCCTGCACAAGGAGAGCAGCAGTGAGCGGTCTTTATTACAGGAGGAGGCCGAGACAAGACCAGTCACCCTGTACAAGGAGAGAGAGCAGCAGTGACTGGTCTTTATTACAGGAGGGGGCGGAGACAAGACCAAGTCACCCTGCATAAGAAGAGAGAGAGCAGTAGTGAGCGGTCTTTATTAGAGGAGGAGGCGGAGACAAGACCAGTCACACTGCACAGGGAGAGAACAGCAGTGAGCGGTCTTTATTACAGGAAGCTCCAAGTGTCACACTGGATTACTGCACAGATCTCGAATACACAGTAGTAAATTCCCCCCATAGATTCTAAAGAGCTGCTGTCAATCAATTGCCTTTGGGGAGGAGTGTGGAGAAATAGATCTGATGATAGGCCCACTTTAAAGCACAACTCCGGGGGAAACTTTTTCTCAGTCCCCTTGAAGGGGGGCTACTCCGTAGTGCAAGGGGTAAGAGCTAATTTTTGTCCAGGTTCGAAAATAAGAAAGTTATACTCACCCGATCCTGAAAGCCGGCTTGATCCTAAATCGGTCCCTTCTGCCTTCCTGCCACTCCACTCCAATGGTCTAAGGTCCTGTGAGTCATCATGTTCTATACTCTGTGTATAGGACGTGAGGACGCTGAGGGACATACCATCATTCTAACAGTGAAGGAGAAGCTGCAGTCTAAGAGCAAACCAGCTTGGAGGATCGGGTGAGTAAATCTTTGTTATTTTTGAACCTAGACAAAATGAGAACTTAACCATTGCAGTGCGGGGGGTAGCCCCACTGTAAGGCCTCATTCACACAGCTAAGAGCCGGCCCTTACAGCTCCGTGTGGCGTGCACCGCCGTATCGGGCCTTCCCGGGAAGGACAGGTGCTGCGTGTGATTGTACCCAGCAGCCTGTTCTTCTCTATGGGAGTACGTGGCCGTACACTCACCCAAGCCTGTTCTTCTCTATGGGAGTACGCGGCCGTACACTCACCCAAGCCTGTTCTTCTCTATGGGAGTACGTGGCCGTACACTCACCCAAGCCTGTTCTTCTCTATGGGAGTACGCGGCCGTACACTCACCCAAGCCTGTTCTTCTCTATGGGAGTATGTGGCCGTACACTCACCCAAGCTTCACATCCGTGTGCGTGCGGGTGTCCATACTCGGACACAGACAGGATGGATCCTGTCTGTGTACGAGCACAGACACCCGCATGGATGTGCAGTTCAGGTGAGCGTACGGCGGCCGCGTACTCCCATAGAGAAGAACAGGCTTGGGTGAGTGTACGGCCGCGTACTCCCATAGAGAAGAACAGGCTTGGGGGAGTGTACGGCCGCGTACTCCCATAGAGAAGAACAGGCT
>NW_017306274.1:3724367-3725327 GCF_000935625.1 Nanorana parkeri
CCCAAGCCTGTTCTTCTCTATGGGAGTACGTGGCCGTACACTCACCCAAGCCTGTTCTTCTCTATGGGAGTACGTGGCCGTACACTCACCCAAGCCTGTTCTTCTCTATGGGAGTACGCGGCCGTACACTCACCCAAGCCTGTTCTTCTCTATGGGAGTATGTGGCCGTACACTCACCCAAGCTTCACATCCGTGTGCGTGCGGGTGTCCATACTCGGACACAGACAGGATGGATCCTGTCTGTGTACGAGCACAGACACCCGCATGGATGTGCAGTTCAGGTGAGCGTACGGCGGCCGCGTACTCCCATAGAGAAGAACAGGCTTGGGTGAGTGTCCGGCCCCGTACTCCCATAGAGAAGAACAGGCTTGGGTGAGTGTACGGCCGCGTCCTCCCATAGAGAAGAACAGGCTGCTGCGTACAATCACACGCAGCACCCGTCCTTCCCGGGAAGGCCCGATACGGCGGTGCACGCCACACGGATCTGTACGGGCCGGCTCTAAGCAGTGTGAATGAGGCCTAAGTGTTAAAACATTTCCCCGGAGTTCTGCTTCAATCTATCAAAAAATACTGACACAAAAAAGGATCAGTAAAAAGAAAAGCTCAGGAAGTGGGAGGGGCCAATCTTGACTTCCACAAGAAAAGTCCAGATTTGCGTGTAATTAAGCTGCCTTCATCTCTACATCTATCGATCATTTGTGGTTTTCACTGAAAGTGACCCTCTGTTTATATATTTTTCATTGTATGCTCAGTCTGAATAGCCAAGGTGTATGACGGGTTTATTTTAGGTGTTTTGGACCCGACAGACTCAGAATTTTTATAAGCTGTACAATTACCATGGAAATGTCAGAGCATGACGCTTCCGGGCGCAGCTCTTTTTATGTATGTAACAATTACATATGAAATGTATGCAGCTTCACGTTTTTCAAAGCACCAATAAAAACAAAAATTGACAAGGCA
>NW_017306274.1:3725365-3739686 GCF_000935625.1 Nanorana parkeri
TCATAGGCTTATATAGGAGCAGGTGGCAGTGGGTGCCTCCAGAGATGGGCTGAATCTTACCTTCTCTTGCCAGTGCAGGATGCCAATTATTGCCAGGATGAAGATGCATACCCCGATGAGAGCAATGGCAGTCAGCAGGACAATGTTACTCGGGGTCAGGTAAAGCTTGGCACTCCAGCTGTAGAGAGAAGAGGCGCAGTAATGAAGCACAATCGGTCTGATCAGATGTAATGAAATCAGAAAATACAAGCTACGTATGACAATCACAGTGATGGGAGGATAAGTTCATTTTAAAAGATACAAAGGTATCAATTTCATTATCATTCCGGAACACGCTGCATGTTAGAACATAAGAAAAATCACATAAAATAGAACCCAGGAGAAATAACTGCTAGCACATCCTTCTATGGAAACCTGAATTCTCCACCAACAGTGCACCCACCTACAACACCCCACCAACAGCACATCCCCCTCCCCCACCCCCCCACTCACTCATAGAGAACCTACCATCACTCCACCTCCGGCCACCTGATCCGCTACTTACAGGGTGCGATCCCCCCAACCCACCCACACAAAAAGTACACCAGGTACCCATCACACCCCTCCATGACCACCTCCCCCCACATACAGCACACTCACCCAGAAAATCTCCCCCCCCCCAACAGCATCCCTTCCAGGCCGCCTCAACCTCCTGTTGCAACACATCCCTCCCCCAGTGACCTCATCACCCCCTTCATTGCATATGCATTCCAGGCCAACTCACACCTTCCCACAGCACATGCCTCCCCTGTGACCTCACCCCTACTCACAGCACATCCCTCCCAGGAAACCTCTCTCCCCACTCACAGCACATCCCTTCCTGGAAACCTCTCTCCCCACTCACAGCACATCCCTTCCTGGCCACCTCACCCTACTCTCACAGCACATCCCTCCCATGTGGTCTCACCCCCACTCACAGCACATCCCTCCCATGTGGTCTCACTAACCCCCACAGAACGTCCCTCCCCTGTGGTCTTATCCCCATTAACAGCACGTCTCTCCCTGGCCACCTCACCCTACTCTCAAAGTACATCCCTCCCCTTTGGTCTCACCCACACTCACAGCACGTCCTTCCCTGGCCACCTCACCCTACCTTTCACAGTACATCCCTCCCATGTGGTCTCCCCCCCACTCACAGCACATCCCTCCCTGGCCACCTCACCCTACTCTCACAGCACATCCCTCCCCTATGGTCTCACTCCCACTCACAGCACATCCCTCCCCTGTGTTCTCACCCCTATTAACAGCACATCTCTCCCTGGCCACCTCCACCTACTCTCAAAGCACATCCCTCCCCTATGGTCTCACTCCCACTCACAGCACATCCCTCCCCTGTGGTCTCACTCCCACTCACAGCACATCCCTCCCATGTGGTCTCACCCCCACTCACAGCACATCCCTCCCTGGCCACCTCACCCTACTCTCACAGCACATCCCTCCCCTGTGGTCTCTCCCACACTCACAGCACATCCCTCCCCTGTGGTCTCACCCACACTCACAGCATATCCCTCCTGGGAAACCTTTCCCTCCCTGACCACCTCAAACCCTTTCCCAAAACCACACATTCCTTCCTGGCCACCTCACCCTCTTTTCACAGAATATAACACACCAGTGACCTCACAACCCTCTTCAGTGGATATTGCTTACAGGCCACCTCACACCTTCCCACACCACATCCTTCCCTGGTGACCTCACCCCTCTACTCACAGTATATCCCCCATGGCCACCTCATACCCCCTTCCCTAAGCACATCCCTCCTCCGCCTTCATTATAATACAAGGCACGCAGTATCTGGTGAATGTTTTGATTCTTTTCACAGTGGTGGAGGAGGAACACGTATAGACTGAGGAAGAGGTTTTAAGGTCGCTCTTTTGTGGAAACAATGATCAGAAGAATTTTCATGTTGCAGCTTGTTGGATGCTTTTGATTTATTGTTTACACACGTTTTATATTTTGGTTGTGATTATGTTTGCTCTTCAGGGCTCTGTATACGAAGAGTTTGTAAGGATATCATTTTCATACATCTGTTTTGATTTGTTGTATTATTTTTGAGTATAACATGCAGAGTATCTGATATATGTGGAAGCATCTTATTTGCATTTAACAATCTTAGAGCTGTTTAAGACACACAAACACACTACATTTTAATTTATGAACAAAACGGCAGCTGCTTTCATTTAAAGGATCGTTTTTTTTTCACTAGGTATCACATCTTAGAGTAGGAGAGCGATTTCACCGAGCATTTTCATTTATTATTGAGTTTGTTTTGCCTTTACAGTACAACAGGTGCCATAGAAAACTATGAATAGTGGCATAAGAACATCAGGGTCTAATTGCGTGCGGGAAGGATGACATAGAGGCTTTTAAATTAATAAAATGGAGAAAACAAAGGGTACTGAGGCCTCCTGGACTTCAACGGCAGAAAAAAAGACCATGTATCTAAAAATACACATCTATGCTTGGTAATCTAAGGAACACAAGAGCACAAAACCAACTTTTTCAAAACCTCTATTATGTTGTTCTGAATGAACCTAGAATTTCAAGAGCTGACACCTCCCAGGCATGTGAGTGGTGGAAAGCTTCTATGGAAGGACCCTTAATGAGGCAAGTGATGGGCTGCTTTAGTAGAAGGTCGAGTAATACAATTTGTGGTGGATTCTGGAGGTCACTGAAGCTTTCCAACCTAGCAACCTATATGTACATACACTAGAACCTTGGTTCTCAACTGGTGGGTCGTGACCCAAAAGTGGGTTGGCGACGCCGTTTTCAGTGGGTCGCCGCGTGCCTTCCACTGTGCTAGGTGAGAGGCTCCTCAGCCTCCCCCTTGCGCAGCACTGTCAGTTTTTGCACCAAGCAGCCATTCAAAGTATGCTCCCGGCGCCGAGTGTCAGCTTGAGGTGGGGTGGGGTGGGCTGGGGCTATGGCCGGGAAGGAGCTCCATCCATACGTGCATTGCTTACAGCTTCCTCGCATGCCCTGTAGAGGTGCCTGGACCGGAGTGACACCACATTCTGGCTCCCGCCACCTCTACAAGGCACACAATGGAACTGTACAGGCAATACACATATGGATGGAGCTCCATCACAGCACAGCAGCCCACTCTGGACCCCTGGCTGAGGATCCACTCTAGTTCTCGTAAGGTAGGGAGGCTGGGTGGACTTAAGATAAAGTTAAATTTTAAAAAATTTGGAGTGTGTATGTGTGTAATGGATCTTAAGAAAAATAAAAAATAAAATTTTTGGGAATGTATATGTGTGTGTGTGTGAATGTCTGCGAGTGTGTCTGTGTATGTATGTCAGTGTTTTGAGGGCCCGTTCACACTAGTAGAGTGCAATAAACTGTACCACGCAATCACACCTACCATGCACTCTGGTGTGGGAGGTGTGTTGTGTTACCGTTCATTTGAATGGCACCCCAAACGCACCTCCCACCCACAGCTCGATCGCCCGCACCGGAATGTGCGGTACCCTACTGCTGTGCTTTCCATTGCAGTGTGCTTTGGGTCGCGACTTAATGACCAGGGACAAAGGTGGGTCCTGAGGTTACACAGGTTGAGAACCACTGCACTAGAATATCTCATGGTGACAAGGAGGCTTGGCCTCCTATCCTTCAAAGGTAACGGAAAGCTATACAAAGAGTCTACAAACTAGACATCTGGAACTTCAGCCATTTTTTTCTTATATGTGGTGGAGAAGGGCTAGAGCTTGTACTGTAGTCCTTTTTTCTGTTGAGATTTTCCTTACCTCATGTGTGGTCACCAGGACAGGAATCTCCCCAGCAGGTACACACACACACAAATACATAAATACCTGAGGTGGTTTCCATACCATAAAGGTATTATTGATCATCATTTTCAGAGTAAGCAGGTCAGTTTTGACTTTGATGCACCTAGCTATGAACTTGTGGGAGATTGTGGAAAGTACCAAGGTGTTTCTAGGTCCTCAAAGGGATGTAATACAATGGTGCATCCCTGGTCTGCTCAAGGGCTTCGAAGCAGTTCGATATGTTGGGTTTAGCTCCCTAGATAACCTCTAGGGTGACCAGCAAACAATGCCAAAATCACTTTGAACGGCCCTTCTCTATTCGAAACCAAGTCAACACCAAGGTTCTCCAAGACTGTCATCGCTCTACGATTAAAGTCCTGAACTCAAAAAGTGAAGATTTGCTATCTTATTAGGAAAAGCTACAAATGTTAGTTGTACCCAAGCAGTACCCTGAAAAATCAACCTGTATATCTGTACTGTGATATCATCTAAGGCCTTGGTTCTCAACTGGTGGGATGTGACCCAAACGTGGGTCACTGTATGCCTTCCACTTTTCTAGGTGAGAGGCTTCTCAGCCTCCCCCTAGCGCAGCGCTGTCAGATCTCGCGCTGAGCAGCCATTCAGAATATGCTGCCTGCCACTGAGTGTCAGCTTGAGGTGGTGTGGGCTGAAGCTATGGCCGCGAGGGAGCTCCATCCATAAGTGCATTGCTTACAGCTCCCTCACATCCTGTAGAGGTGCGTACACTAGAGTGATGTCACATTCTGGCTCCCAGCACCTCTACAAGGGTGCGCAAGGGAGCTGTACAAGCAATGCACATATGGATGGAGCTCCATCACAGCACAGCAGCCCACACTGGACCCCGGGCTGGGGATCCACTACAGTTCTCATAAGGTAGGGAGACTGGGTGCATCTTAAAAAAAATAAATAGTGTGTATGTGAGAATGTGTCTGCGGTTGTGTGTGTCTGTCAGTGTTTTTGAGGGCCCGTTCACACCAGTACAGTGCAGTAATCGAACAGTCCAGTGTGATTAATGGACTGTACCATGCAATCACACCTACTACGCATTCTGGTGTGGCAGATGTGTTGCCATTCATTTAAATGGCACCCCAAACGCACCTCCCGCCGACAGTTTAATCACCCGCACCAGATTGCGCGGTACCGCAATGCCGTGCGTTCCATTGCAGTGCGACTTGGGCCGCGACTTAATGACCAAGGACAAATGCGGGCCTGAGGTTACACAGGTTGAGAACCACTGTTCTATGACACTGCTGCCTCTGGAGAGAGATTTGGTGATGTCACTCCTGTGCTGCTCACTGTTTTTCTTGCTGGAGAGGAGGGTGAACCTGAGCTTGCAGTGCAAGGATCTCCCTGCTTCTGCTTCATTTATTTTGCGGATCTTCACCTCTCCCAAGCTTTCTTGATTATCCCCCCACCAGTCATTAGATCGCCAGTTATTAAAAGCAAGCTCTGGCATGAAGAAACAAAGCCCTGCCTCTACCAAGATGGTCTCCACTACACAGTGCAAAACAAGACATAGCAAGTCAGTAATGGGGAGACATCAGGCAATGCTGTTGACAAGTCTTTGTCTTCTGCTTGCCTTTTCGGGGCGCAGCTTTCACAGTACAGGTTTTCTTCGAGCCCATCAGTGCTACAATACAATGATTTCCTATTTCCATAATTCAATTGTTGAATTGAAAACAGCAAAAGACTCAGACTTGATTTCCTTACCTAACTGCTAAGACAAACACAATAGCAGCATTTCTACCGACATCTTCCCACCGAGCGCTCATGATGCAACAACACGCACGCTGTTGTTCTTCTAACTCGCGGTTACCTCCGTACATTTCTTTGTTCGAAGCAACACTGGAGCATACAGCTTGAGCAGGATGAAATGTGCTGCTTTTGTCACCAGCGCTGGGAGTACAATATGGTCTGTATTCACGACAGAGGTTAAAAGACGCATCTTTCTTTCAAGATGCATTCAATGTGCACTTATTAATCTGTATAATCACACACAAGGTCATAAGGAAGAATAAAGTTATCCTGAGTACTGCACAAAGGACAAGGGGACATCACGCGCGTGTGGAGGAAAGATGATGTTTTTGCCAGCGGTAAAGGAAGGCGGATATAAAACGACATGAATGATGCAGATCTGGATTCATTAATACATCACTGAATGTATTTCTTTTTGAAATGTGAGCAGTGGAACTACCTGAATTTGACATAGTGTCAGCCTCCTGCAGTCCTTGTACAGCAGAGCTCAAGTAGCCAATGAAGTGCATACACGCAATAGGTTGAACTTGATGGACCTGTGTCTTTATTCAACCTCACATACTATGTAACTATGTAAGTGTGATGCATTACAAGGAGCATCTGATAGGACGAGAGAGCAGAGTGACGGAGATAAGTTAATCAGTCAGCTGCTTCTCCTTTCACTGCCCAGTCATAGGATGGGACCTGCAAGTGAAAGCAAAACTGCAGGAGAGAAAGTGTAGGTCCCCTCCTTCCATGCCACATAGAGTTGTGCTGTGTGGGAGAGTTGGATGGACCGAGATACATAGACTTTGGCAGGTACAATGGCTCTATTTATGTATTTCCTCTATGTACTCCAGCTGTGTGTTTAGCTGCTCGTCTGAAGTTCAGCTTTAAAGTGAGGAAATTTGGGAGCTGCCATTGTAAGTTTGTTTTGGGAAGATGCAGCCTCCTGGCTTCACTAGCTAGTAAGTCATTGATGAAGAACCAGCATGAAGCCAGTAAAGTCTGAACTCCCGCTCTGCATGCTTGTCCTAGGTCAGCCGCTCACTAGTTGGTAAAGCTGGGATCACTCTGCATGCTTGTTCCAGGTCAGCCGCTCACTAGTTGGTAAACCTGGGATCACTCTGCATGCTTGTTCCAGGTCAGCCGCTCACTAGTTGGTAAAGCTGGGATCACTCTGCATGCTTGTTCCAGGTCAGCCGCTCACTAGTTGGTAAACCCTCTGCATGCTTGTTCCAGGTCAGCCGCTCACTAGTTGGTAAAGCTGGGATCACTCTGCGTGTTTGTCCTAGGTCAGCCGCTCACTAGTTGGTAAAGCTGGGATCACTCTGCATGCTTGTTCCAGGTCAGCCGCTCACTAGCTGGTAAAGCTGGGATCACTCTGCATTCTTGTCCTAGGTCAGCCGCTCACTAGTTGGTAAAGCTGGGATCACTCTGCATGCTTATTCCAGGTCAGCGCTCACTAGCTGGTAAAGCTGGGATCACTCTGCATGCTTGTTCCAGGTCAGCCGCTCACTAGTTGGTAAAGCTGGGATAACTCTGCATGCTTGTTCCAGGTCAGCCGCTCACTATTTGGTAAAGCTGGGATCACTCTGCATGCTTGTCCTAGGTCATCCGCTCACTAGCTGGTAAAGCTGGGATCACTCTGCATGCTTGTTCCAGGTAAGCCGCTCACTAGTTGGCAAAGCTGGGATCACTCTGCATGCTTGTTCCAGGTCATCCGCTCACTAGTTGGTAAAGCCGGGATCACTCTGCATGCTTATTCCAGGTCAGCACTCACTAGTTGGTAAAGCTGGGACCACTATTGCCCGCCCTGGAGCCTCTATCTTTAAAGCCCAACTGGACTTTCAGTTTAAATCCACTAAATATAGACCTGATGCATCGAAACAAGAAGTGTGTAAAGTCTTATAGTTCATTTTTTTAGAAAGCAGCCACAACTTGAGTTAAACAGCCTATTTCCTGCGAGCACGCTATTGAGGACCCTTGTTCTTTGTATGGAAGCAGAGGTCTCTCCATAGAGGTGGAGTCAGAGCTGGAGTTCTTCAATCAGCAAAGCTCATGCTTCAAGCAGAATTGTATGTCAGACTCTGCAGAGAGACCACTGCTTCCACACATACACAGCAAAGGTCCTATGTTGCAGCAGGCTGGCAGGGAACAGGCTTTTCTACTCAGGCTGTGGCTTCTTCCTAAAGAAAACAAGCTGTAACACTCTGCACAGCTATTTTGTTGCACCTGGATTGCATTTAGCCGATTTAAACCAAAAGTTCAGCTGAGCTTTAAAAGCCAAGTCAGCAATGGCAGTCTATCCCCTTTAATCCATGTCTCCTGGATATTCCCTCTGGCCCTGGAAGCTTCTGTGCACATTATACATGGAGCGATAGCATTAGCATCTCATTTCGGGGACGCGGCTTGCGTCCACTGCCCCGCACACTTTTCTTTTTTCTTTTTTGCCCGGCGGGCATTCTGAAATCCATCCGCTGATTGCCACCAACAGATTTCACTAACCACCGCCAATCTCATTTACCACCTCCTGCAATTAATGCGTATGGAAACCTGAGCATGACGAATGACCCACATATCAGCCGCCCTTCGCCGGCGCTGTCACTCTAAGCCTGCAGAGATTGATGCGCGGTTGGCTCCCTTTTTTTTTTAGCTTTGACGCCAGCCTGACATTAATTTACCTGTGGGTTGCGGCACAAAGAGCCAGCGAGCGATTGTTGCCGTTCCCTGTTCTCGTTTTTTGTAAGCTGGATTCTTTCCAGGAGCCGAGGTGACCAGCTGGCACTCGAACAAGTGCAGAGGAAGAAAATAAATGAATATGAGAGAAGACTGTGCCCACAAGTGCGCCTATTTATACACCTCAGATTAATGCAGGAATTTATCGGCTTCTGGGCAGCACTGAAACACAGTGAAGAATGCTTTTCCCTTTCTCGCCTTTAGTTACAATCCACACAGGCTGGAGATATGCAACAAAAAAAAATACAGGGAACAAAGTCTGCTCGAAGAAAGGTTTAGCCTTTTGTCCTGGTAATTGTTTAGCGTTGTCACCCTGCTGGGTACAGTCCTCTGTTTGCCGGTAGTTTGGTTTCCTGGGACGATGTGTTTCTTCCTATTGCTGGGCACCTGGCACTGGTAGTTTTCAGGGTGAGGCTCCTGGCCAATTAAATTGCCCCCCCCTCCCCTTATTCACTAAAACAAGCCCATCACACTTAACCTCCCCTTCAGCTGAACTCCAGGCAGATATAAAAGACATAGATCAATGCAGCTCTGTAATCAATAAATGTATTTGAATGCAAGCAGTGTAAGTACCTGAATCTGATCTTGTATCAGCATCTTGCTGGGGATGATTGATTCCTGCCACTAGATGGAGCCGAAGAGCACAAGAATAACGCTCCTTAGCTCCATCTAGTGGTGGGAAGCCCAGCGAACGGCATTCGCCCAGCCTATGGCTGGACGAAGTTTCATAAATCAGTCTTGATGTATAGTGTTGGCCAGGAACCAGTGGCTCCCTAGTCCCACATAAAACTAGTTGAATATTAACATACCTGCAGACACACAAGCTTATATTTGGATACAAATCTGACGCAAGTTTGATCACATGACAGATTTAATTAATATGGACCTTAAACTAAACAAGGTGTAGGCAACCTTGGCACTCCAACGCTAGTGTGAAACTGCAAATCTGCTCATGCCTCTTTCTCTGGGAGTCATGCTTGTGCCTGTCAAGAGTCATTCAATGCCTTATGGCAGGGGTGGCCACCTCCAGCCCTCCACACATCGTTAACTACAGATCCCAACATGCCTCTGCTTCTGGGAGTCATACCTGTGGCTGTCAACAGTCATTCAATGCATTATGGCACTGGTGGCCAACTCAGGCCCTCCAGCTGTGCTTTAACTACAAATCCCAACATAACTCTGCCTATGGGAGTCATGCCTGTGGCTGCCAGAGTCTTGCAATGCCTCATGGGAATTGCAGTTCTGCAGCAGCTGGAGTTCCGAGCTTGCCTACCCCTAAACTAACCAATCTCCCCTTCCCACTCCAGTATATTTATATAAGGTAAAAGACCCTTTAAAATACACCAAATACCAGTCTCCCACCTGCTGCTGGTCACATGACCAACCACTAAGGCATCAGTCATGTGATCTCAGCCAAAAGGGCTTAGGGGACTGATGTTTACCCAGCCAGCCAGCAGCTCTTTGGCTGTAATCACGTGATCAATGTGTCGGAATCCGGCCACGTGTCGGCAAACCACCTATGGCAATCGGCAACACTGGAAAAAAAACATGGCAAGGCCAGAAGGTAACACCAAAACAGAGAAAAGTGAACATAGGCCATGAAAGTTAAGTGAAGCCAAAGACAAAAGTAGCCTAATTGGGTGAACAGTGTAAGGCTCAAAGTGCAAATACATGGACCCACAGTAACCAATCAGAATTGAGTAGACCTCTACAAGATGGATCCTGATTGGCTGCTTTAAGCACTTCGTGCTTTATTTCCCTGAATACACCTAAAAGGTAAATATGTGCTGGAAATAATACTGTGTAGGCTGCCATGAACCTTTCCCTACGCAGCCTGAGAAAATCCCTATTTTGGCAGGAATACTGCTCACACATTATTATTAGCCACCTAGTATCCAGCGCTGCTGTGTGTGGAGGAGTGGGTTAATTATAGGAATTAAAATAATTAGCAGGACAATTTGTTTCCAGGGGTCAGATTTAATTCCGCTTGTGGGGCTTTTCTTTGTGTGTAAGTAGAAGGTGCAGAGCATTGCACGTCATATTTGTGACAGTATGAGGGGGGGCATGTTCTGCAGACCTCCGGACAAGAAGAAGTCTCTCTGCAGATCATTACATAAAACAGGTATGGGAGAAAATTGCTCAGCGCTTACTGGGTCAGCTCTTCCTCATTGCCATGCTATTCATTTTGGCTTCGCTAAGAGCCACTCATGGACCTGTGACAAGGTCTGGTCTCAGGCAGGAGAGGGCCACAAGCTGTATTTGGGGGTTATTGGGGTTTATTTAGTGACAGGAGCAGAGTGAACAAGCAAGGTAGGGGGCAGGACAGGTTTCTGGGCTCCAGAGTCCAAAGAACCACCCAGGGGAACATTACTGAGATCATACGAAGGCAAGGTGGGACTTCAATGCAGGTTAAAGTATGTGAACCCTAACAATGAATGTTTCCTATGCAGTCTGTGTGTCTGTTATAGCTAAAATGTAATCTGCTTATATTTTGCCTTACCTGGTTCTTCCACCCCCGCTCATCAACACGCTAATGATATCTAGAAATAAAACCTTTCCATTTGAATTACATGCCATGAAATAGACCCGGTGATGTTATCACTAGGTCCCTTTGCTTCTTTATTCAATGCAGGCAGATCATGACTGGAGGCGGGGATCGGCAGGGTGCTGTGATGTTTTCAGGAAGTTATGTACAGCACCCTGCCGATCCCCGCCACCACTCATGATCTGCCTGCATTGAATAAAGAAGCAAAGGGATCCAGTGCCTCTGTATTCCTCTCAAGAGTCCTCAGCCCTGATTTAAGCAGTGGTCTGGCTCTTGGGGGACATTATGGCTGGATATCAGTCTGGAGAAGTGAATGTTCCTGGACAGGCTGTATTTGCATGCAGACCGACCTATTTAGCACCCACATGTGATGCTGAGCCTCCATGATTGAAAGAACTGAAGACCAATGAATGGAAAGGGGCGGGCCAGGGACAGTCAGGCTTATGAGGAAAGATAATGATTGACATCCTCCAGCCAGTTAGTAGTGCAGAATCTATCTGACTTGCTGCAGCTTCTAATGCACAATGTGAGAAGCTTGCAGTGTGCAATGAAATCAGAGGAAGCCATTTCAGTCCAGGAGAGAAGCCGGTACAACTGTGCAAGAGTGAAGGCAAGGCCGGAGTTCAGCTTTAAGTGTCGGTGTAAGGGGAGATTAAGTGTTAAGGGCTTGATTTAGTGCAGGGTTAGGCAAACTCCGGCCCTCCAGCTGTGGTGCAACTACAAGTCCCATGAGGCATTGCAAGACTCCTATAGCCACAGACATGACTCTCAGAAGCAGATGCATGACGAAATCTGTAGTTTCCCCACAGCTGGAGGGCCGGAGTTTGCCTACCCCTGGATCAGTATTGGTGGCAGTTTCATTGGCAATGAGTCTCATACTGAAAGAAGGGAAGGCTGAAGGTTTTTAACCCTTCCTTACTGTTTATGTCAGTTCAGCCCTGCGTCGGTATAACATACTGGCCACACACAGGTCCTACGTCTTCTGATTTTCGTCACTCTTTTTGGACCATTAAAAAGACCGATTTTATTTTGGGACTGTCGCCATGTTTTAAAGAACATACTGGATTTATGTTACGTAGCCGTTTGAGATGCAAACAATGATCAGTTGAGCCACTTGACCGGGGGAAGCGCAGGGTTAACAGAGGGTGCTGCGTTGGCTTGCCGGGCCGGCTGTTCGAAGCTTTATTGTTCAGAGCTTTTTCCATAACTGCTTATTATGTGGAAGAGAGGTCTGCACAAAGCTCGAGCCTGGCACCCGTAATTCTGCTGTGATTGCAGAACAGCGTAAGGTATAATCTTGTAGCCATATGTTATATTGTGTAATCCAGATGTACTTGTGATAGGTCCGGATCGCAGAAGTCATTTCACACGCTCAAACATCCAGAGCGTGAACCGCGTACGGCTCTGCTATCTGACCGCCGTGTGGAGATGCAGAAACACGCTAGACTGGGTTTAAATTACTGCTATTTTTTGAGATACCATTTGGTGTCTTAAAGGGTGACTTAAAGAGGAACCCCGGGAATGTAAAAAGTTAATCTGTGCAGTGGGGCTACCCCCGTACTGCAAAGGTTAACTACTTGTTGGGGCTCAAATAAAAGAAACATACTCACCTGGTCCTTAGTCCCTTCTGCATGCCAGAGATCCCCCCCCCCCCCCCGCCCTTTTTACAAGTGGACCGTGCCTGCATAATGTGTGCAGAAGTAACCGCTTGTAATCTCTATCGGAAGCCTGTGTGGCAGGGTGACAACGCAAAAGTATTATTGGCAGACAGGGACAGAGCATTGTCATGCTTTAACAGGAAGTGCCTGAACAAGTAGATCCATGGCAGGCTGACCAGGTTTTATTTTAATGAAAGGCACAGATTTCAAGCAATTTAAAACTAAACTTTAGATCAAAATACACTTATCCTTTAGGGTCCCTTTAAAGAGTAACTCCAGGAATTGTAAAAATTAACCTTTGCAGTGGGGCTACCCTGCACTGCACGGGTTAACTGCTCATTTTGGTCTTGGGGCTAAAATAAAGAAGATACATTTACCTGATCCTCTGTCCCACCTGGCTGCTAGATCGGTCCCCGCAGCCTTTTCTCCCCCAGGCTCTGGTGGTCTAATCCCTGCTGACGACATCACGTCTAATACAGTCCATTCACTTGCATTAGATGTGAGAATGCCAATATGTATACCACTGCATGAGGGGAGGATCGGGCGAGCGTATCTGCTTTATTCTGGCCCCTAGACCAAGCAAGCAGTTAGCTCTTGCAGTGCAGGGTAGCCACACTGGAAGGGTTAACTTTTTACATTCCTGGAGTTCTTCTTTTAGCATTAAACTATCACATTTTTTTTCAGCAATGAATACGGATTTCACAAATATGCATCACCCAGCAAAATGTTTCTTTACATTTTTGCCCAAACACTTACAGTCATCATGTTTCAGAACAGTTCCCACTCTCTCAGCTTGGCTGCCCAGAACTTCCTGTCCAATACAAGATCACAAGGGACACAGCAGTCCCCAGCAGCCGTCCATCTACAAGCAGGGAGGAGGGGAGTGGATTGCCCTGCTGTGCACACAAGAGTGGCTCCATAGAACTCTGCAAGGGAAAGGAGCCACCCTAAAACAAGATATCAGGGCCAGTGCTCAGGGGATCAGCTGATTCTGCAGGAAGCTAAAACTTTTAAAGATCGAGTAGCAGCGTCCATTGTAAATTATTTCATCAGCATTTGAAATAGCTAAATATCCTTTTGACTTAAATAAATATCACTTTATAACTTGATAAAGGACTAGAGTACATTATATGGCATAAAAGATGTGAAGGCCTGACCATCACACCGATATGAGTTTGTTGGACATCCCATTCTAAAACCATGGGCCTTAATATGGAGTTGGCTCTGATCTTCTGGGAAGACGTTTCACAAGATTTTGGGGTGGGTCTGTGGGAATTTCTGCCCATTCAGCCGTAATGGCATTTATAAGGTCAGGTGCTGATGATGGATGAGAAGACCCGGCTCACAATTGGCATTCCAATTCATCTCAAAGCTGTTCAGTGGGGTTGAGGTCAGGGCTCTGTGCAGGACAATGGAGTTCCTCTTCACCATCCTCATCACACCATGTCTTTATGAAGCTGTCTTTTGCACACAGGGGACAGTGATGCTGGAACAGAAAAGGGCCTTCACCCAGAAGCGGATCTATATAAAATAGCGACTATGGCAACCAATGAAATTGCGCCCCTTTCCAAAATCTGACACCAAAATTGTAGATCACTTTACCATAATATCAACTCAAATCTTTACATTAAAGTCCCCCTTGCATTAGAGTCCCCAGAGACCCAGATTCGGATGTAAGGGGCCCCCCCCCGATCTAATGGAGGACTCTGATTTAAAGTGGGTCATCAATGTAGGTGGGGGCTCTAACATAAGGGTGGGACTCTGATGTAAGATGGGACACCGATATAAGGGGGGACTCTGATGCAAAGGGAGGGGGGACTG
>NW_017306274.1:3739852-3780985 GCF_000935625.1 Nanorana parkeri
GGTGGGGACTCTGGGAACTCAATGAAAGTGTGTGTGCAATAGGTCCCCTTGACTGGCCTATACTCAGCTTGCCAGAGCTCCCCACTGTTCTGTCACAGCAGAAGACAATACTTGGCACATCCAGATAGGGGGGAGCAGGTGACCCGGGTGACGGTGCCGAGGTCTAGCAGGAAAACATAAGGACCGAGCAGAGTCACATGACTGAGGAAGTGATGTCACTACTTGTCACAGTCGGAGACACCAGTCATTTTAGTGCAGGCTGTGACAAAATAAGGAGTGGCAAGGAAACGTTGGCACGGTGAGTATCGGGGGTGCCCTCTGCAAAGACACTGTCACTTTGCTCTGCATGGGCCAGGTGTTCACTTTAAAGAAAGATAACCTTGATGCATTCCGAGCTCTGCAGCTTTTTTTATTAAGGTACAGAGCATACAAAATGGAGAGCACAAATCTTACGTGCCTGCGGAAATGGTGTCAGTATCGCTTGTGTTCGTTAATTGCTGCACTTAACGAGTCAAGCTGAAACAATTTCCGAAGACAATAGCACGGCCGGCTAAACTGTCCCGCGTTATGATGGAGATTTACGTGCTAACAGCTAAGGTTCTGACTCCAGGCCTCCCTTCCGATTCCCAAAATAACTTGGACCACGCCGGAGAGGAAAATCAATAGACGCTTATTAAGGAAGATACATGTGAAGAGATAGCACCAAGTTCCAGGAAGAAGAGATGCCAGGGGATAGGAGACAGACACAGGCTTCAATGATGACAATAAATACCGATTAACTCTTCCACATCTGGGGAAAGGCCAAACAGGAGCATCCTAGAAGCAGGCAGACGATGAGCTCCTCTCTATAGCGCTTTTCTTTCAAGTTCCTTCATAAGCTTCCCTTGGTCCGTGGCACACAATGCAAACAAATGACTTGGAATATAAAAGGTTCTATACAGTCTGGTACTTCACTGTCACCTGCTACATAGTGAGGAACCGCTGCTCCAAACACAGAATTAATTTCTTCTTCTTGGGCAACACTATTTAAAAGTTCCGGACTTCTCTGGTGCTTCTCCCTTTCTCTGGAAATTCCTTCTGCATACTATCAGGCGCTCACAACCATTATTACTTTTATATTTATTTATTTAGAATTTCTTATAGTTAAAAACACTCATACCCATAATTCAAGCCGACCTTTGACACTGGAGCTGTCATAGGTCGGATCTATTGATCGGAAAGTCAGTGAACACATACTGCTGATCGCTGACTTCCCGATCATCTCCCTGCAGAGAGCAATGACTGTCAGTCACCACTCCCCACAGGTATTCCCCCCTCTTTTCTCCATTTCTCCAACGCGGACTTGAGGAATGGACAGGGGAGGGGGCGGGCACAGCTGGATAGGCCGAGCCAGCTGTCGATCAGCTAGCAGGGTGGATCTCGACAGTATAGTCGGGATCCGTCCTGGCTGCGGCGTGGCTCTGCGCTCTCAGCATATAGTGGGCAATGGCCCGTTATATACTGAGTTTTGGGTCACCGGAGGACATTAGTATATGTCCTCCTGAGACCCTGAAGAGAACTATGGCCAAAAAAGGTTGTCCCATAGTTCTCTTTTACAAACACAGTTCACACTTTTCCACCACCCATTTTCTAGCTTGATTATATCTGTTCTTTGTATTCTTCTAGCAAAATTATATAGGATCACAATTCTAGGACCCAGGTGTATGTTTGTAGCATTTGACCGTGTCCTGCAGGATCTCTTGTAGCATGTTTGCAGTCTTTGACTATCTTCTGCAGCAAGTCTATACTCTCTGACCATCTCTTGTAGGATGTCTGCAGTCTCTGACGAGTGCCTGCAGCATGTCTATACTCTTTGACCATCTCTTGTAGGATGTCTGCAGTCTCTGACGAGTGCCTGCAGCATGTCTATACTCTCTGACCATCTCTTGTAGGATGTCTGCAGTCTCTGACGAGTGCTTGCAGCATGTCTACACTCTATGACCATCTCTTGTAGCCTATTTGCATTCTTTGACCATCTCCTGCAGGAGATACCTGTTAAACGATCCTTCCTTCCTTCACAAATTAATTATTTATCAAGACTTTAGGTTCCCTTTAAGACATACAGCAATTGGCCAAACGTTTGAGAACATGGCCATCACACCTAGTATATTGCAAGTATGTGGACATCCCCTCCAAATGATTGAGTTCAGATGTTTCCAATGAAGGGTACTGTTAATGCTACAGCATACAAAGGCAATGGTGCACTTTCAACCTTGTGGGAAGAGGTTGGTGAAAGCTCTTTGTTTTGTCCAGCATGACTGTAACTCCTGTGCACAAAGCCAGCTCCATAAAGACATGTAAAATCTATTGATCTGCGCTTCTGTATAATACACTAATAATGTGGGTAAAGAAGCTGCCACAATACAGACTAAGGAGTCCCGACAATTTAAACAGTGATTTAGCGCCGCAAAATCACTGTTTTAATAAAGACATGGTTGATAAGTGTGGTGTGGAGTAATTTGAATGGCCTGAGCAGGGTCCTGACCTCAACCAGATTCAACAGCCTTGGGATCTCATGGAACACCATCTGCAAGCCAAGTCTTCTGACCCAACATCAACATACCTGACCTCACAAAGGGTTTTTGACTACACGGGAACAAATTCCCACAGACACACTCTAAAATGTTGTGGATTGGAGAGTGGAGTCTACTATAGTGCACCCGGTGGCATCTCCATAATAATGCCCATGCATCTGGAATGGGATGTCCAGCAAGCTCATAATGGTGTGATGGACAGGCGTTCACAAACCTTTGGCCATATTGTGCAGCTGCTCTCTGATTCAAAAGCAAGAAAAAATAAAATAAAGGCAGCACAGTGGCTTGGTGGTTAGCGCTTATGCCTTGCAGCACTGGGGGTCCTGGTTCAAATCTCGGTCAGAATACTCTCTCCAAGAAGTTTGCATGTTCTCCCTGTGCTTGTGTGGGGTTCCTCCAGGTATTCCAGTTTCGTCCCACACTCCAAAGACATGCTAGAAGGTTAATTGGCTCCTGTCTAAATTGGCCCTGCATGCATGTACAATGGGGACCTTAGACCGTAAGCACCTTGATGACACGGACTGATGTGAATGTGCAGTATGTAATTTGTCAGTGCTATATAAATACCTGAAATGCGTAAACAAATAATAATGAGCTGCATAGTTCTCAGGCTGTTATTACCTTTTAGGCTGTTGGTGCGGGTACGGAATGACGATGAGCTGGGAATTTGGAATGATCGCCGTCCATTCCTGCCGTCTTATTTGCTGAAAAGAGAAATAGACACACGACTAATGGAAACTGCGCAGACATCCCTACGGAACAGTGCGACCAGCAATCGACTATAATACAGCGCGGCAACGGAAGCAGATTCAATTATAAAACTGGGATGTAATCGGACTTTTCACTGGCCATTTAGATGATTCATTAGCAAATGTTAGTCATGTCTAATGATGGATGACTAAGTAGATTTATCTGGCAGAGCTCAGCATGGTCCCAATTATAAAGAAGACTAATGAACGAAGGCGTTCACAAAACATTCACTGTCTGCTGACACGACACAGCCGACCCCCCTTTCAGGGAGCCAGTGGAAAGAGCAACCCCTAGGACCAGAGTGCACGTCAGGAAAGCTGCCCGCACACCGCTAGACAATCCTTTTCAGCCAAATGGAGGAGAAAGTTCAAAGGCTCAGGATGGAAAATGTTTTCTTGTTTCTGAACAAATTAAATTCTAACCCTGAATGTGATTTCCGTTCGGAAGAAATCGTACATACTGTAATGCGCATGTGCTGGGCACACAAACCCCCCCGCCCCAAACAGTTCAATACTTCTGAGATTCCAATCAAGTAGCAGATCTGGTTACAATTTAAAGGAGTTTTTGAATGAAATTAGTCAGCTCAATGATGGCAAGATCAAATGTTCCAACTAACGGTTATTCAGAATTTCAACCCAAATTTTACTGGTGTATGGCCAGCTTAAGATGAAGTCTATTTTGCACGCACATTTTGAGAACTTAAAGTGACATTAAACCCTCAGATTTTGTAACATAAAACAATACTGTAATGTGCGCCTTACTGTAACCCATGGTGGTTTCCCTTCTCTTTGCTGCTCTTCCTTTTAAATCTGTATCTGTTCTCATGCTTGGGGAGAACTTCCCTTTGCAGCAGACTGCCTTGTCTCTGGAATGGATACATGGTGTCTGTGTGTAGGTTTGTAACCTGAGCCAGCACTACAGGAAGAGGCAGTCTGCTGCAAAGGGAAGTTCTCCCCAAGCATGAGAAGAGATGAGGTTTTTAAAAGGAAGAGCAGCAAAGAGAAGGGAAACAATCATGGATTACAGTAAGGCACACATTACAGTATTGGTTTATGTTAAAAAATCTGAGGGTTTAATGTCACTTTAAGTGTTTCTGACTGCTCTGAGCAATCAGAAGCGCTTTAGCTAAGAAGTGCTTCTGATTGGTCAGCACAGTCAGGTGACCGTTTCTGGGGGGCAGATATGAGTGGGTAATTCCATTTTCCCAAATTCACTTGAGAGAAATGGGAGGGGGGAGAGAGAGAGACACAAGTTTAGCAGTCATTAGCTGTGATAGCTGCATTAGTTTTCTTTTTTTGTGCATTAGTTTTCTTTATTTTCACCTGGTGATCCTGCAAAAAACACTTCCAGTCTACACTGCATCTATGGAGGGAGCCATGGCTGTCCCACAGGCTGAACTTCAAACAGGTCTGCCTTTCTTCAACTTCATTACATAAAGACTGATGGGTCTAGTGGTTTACACAATAAAAATAAGGCTGTTTTCTATTTTAATCTCACAGCAGTGACAAGGACGTGGCACATCAGGATCAACAGCTATTTTCTGTACTTGCTAAAAACACTGTTAGCTTGAAAAAGGCAAACTAATGCATTTACCACATCTATGGACTGGTAAGGTGCAATATATTACATTTTTCTTTTGGCTTCATATGCCTAAAGGGACACTAAACTCAGGAGTTAAATCTTAAAAATGCATTCAAGTACCTTAACTAACAGCAAAAATGTATCTTATTTGTGTATCAGTCGGCTGTAGATCCTCCAATCATCTCTGAATTGGTGCTGACACTGTCCTTTCTTCTGGAGGGGGGCTACTTTTGTTCCCCATGGTCCCTGTGTGGAAAGTAGTCACTGCTCCAAGCTCGCCCTGTGATAAACTAGAATCTCATGTTTCGTTTACTAATTTGTATCTAGATTGTAGTCCATCCCGGGAGCGAGCTTGGATCGGTGACTACTTTACAACGCACACATGGACCATGGGGAACAAAAGTAGTCACCCTCCAGAAGGACGGACAGTGTCGGCACCAATTCAGAGATGATTGGAGGATCTGCAGCCGAGTGATGCACAAATAAGATACATTGTTGTTAATAGTTAGGATACCTGAATCCGTTTTTAAGATTTAACTCCTGAGTTTAGTGTCCCTTTAGGCATATGAAGCCAAAAGAAAAATGTAATATATTGCACCTTACCAGTCCATAGATGTGGTAAATGCATTAGTTTGCCTTTTTCAAGCTAACAGTGTTTTTAGCAAGTACAGAAAATAGTGTCACTTTAAACTCTGGTTTCACTTGTAGCATGCTTGTTCATGTCAGATTGTGAGCTGCGGAGACAGCCAGAACTTTCAGAAGCCATCGCAGCCCATGTATCTCTCTCTCACAACAGTTTGCTTTAGCTTGTTGAACGGCGTAGAAGCCTCATTTATCAAGGTAAGAGGAAGAAATGAGCACAAAGCAAGCCACCACATTACACCCAGCATTGCCGTGACCTGCAATGTCCTTGTGTAGAGAATGAGACGCATTTCTTTCACAGTCGATCTCTCTCACTGGCATTACGCTGCAGCAATAAATAACATACACATTTACCACATGCAGGCTATACTGACCTTTTCTCCGGGCGGCCGAGGGATTCCGACGTACAGATGATCGAGGAAGTTGGCGCTGCGCCCTAATCCCAGGACGTTGTACGGCAGCTGGAGAGCCATGTGTGCCGACTGACTCAGCTGCCCGGCTGAAATTAAACACAGGAATAATCACTTACTTCCAGCCCTACACATGTAAACATGGAGCAAAACACTTCGCCAGACCCTGCATGTGCTGCACCTTCCTTCGTATTTAATTTGAATGAATTATAACAACTCCTTTAGATAATTAAACACAAATCAATGCTTGACAACCCAAAGAGGACCAGTCATTTGTTTACATACCCCCTAGGTGTGATCATGTACAGCTATTATTAAGCGGCAGACAGTGATGTGAGCTGTACTGCTGAACTATAACTACCAATCTGTAGTCTGTTCTCTCCTCCCTTGGGCTCCTACAGAGTATCCATGCAGGAGACACCCAACTCTCCCAAACCTAACTTCCTAGAGCTGTCATGGGGACAGATAAAGGTGTGTAGTCAAGAAATGGCTAAAGGATCGTAAAGTAAAACTATGGGCAAAATTACTAAAATGAGGCATTAAACACAAAAGCATTAACACAGTATTATTATAAACAGGTAGTTTAAGGTGGACTTTAAATAAGCGACAAACAAAGAAAAGTCTAACACCCGCTTTTTTTAAGCAGTTACAACTGATTTTCTTTTCTTTTGGGAAAAAAATAATTAAAGGATAAGTGCACCTATAAACAAAGTGCACTTATGCTTTCGATCCCTTTAAGATGACATCACCGCTCCCTCCCTGTGCACAGATGAATTCTTACAGAGTTCTGATGGGCCCGGCCTCCGCTGCTTGTTGACATCATACATCCGGCTTGTCTTCCGGCCGGCAGGTGGAGGCAGAAGAACACCATAGAAGTCAATGTGGATGTACTGCTCAGAAGCGGCCGAGAGAGGATGTCCGCCACATGATGTCAACATGCAGCGGAGACCGGGCCATCAGAACTCACTAAGTACTCCTCTGTGTAGGGGGAGTGAGGGATTGGTGATGTCACCTTAAGGGAGCGGAAAGGTCCCAGGAACCCAAGAGATAGGTAGAAAAAGATAGATAGATAGATAGATAGATAGATAGATAGATAGATAGATAGATAGATAGATAGATAGATAGATAGATACTAAGATGACAGTGAGTGATGGATATAGATAAATAAATATATTTAGTAGAAGACAGACAATTAGATAGCTAGAAACAAGATAGATACGATAGAACAAAGATAAAGATAGACAGATAAGATAGATACATTGTACAAGCAGACAAATAGATACACAGATAAGAGAGAGAGGAGAGAGAGAGGAGAGAGCGAGAGAGAGAGAGAGATACAGAATGATACAGTCAGACAGATAGACAGACAGATATTACATCACTTAGGACTTTAATAGATCTGAAATGTAATTATTCCTAAAACATCCACTAGAAAGACAGATACAGATAGATAAAGATGATTAATTAGGCAGAATGATAGACAGAGATAAAGATAGAAAGATAGATACAGATGGATTAAGAAGATGAACAAGATAAAATGATAGAAAGAAAGAAAAGATAGATACATTGTACAAGCAGACTGATAGATAACCAAGATAGATACAGTAGAAAGAAAGAAAGATATGGGATGGATGGATGGATGGATCGATAGATAGATAGATAGAGAGAGAGAGAGAGAGATTGAGAGATAGAGAGAGATAGATAGATATGGATCGATAGATATAGGGATAGATAGATATGGGATGGACAGATAAATAGATAGATAGACAGACAGACAGATATAGGATGGATAGATATGGATAGACAGAAAGGGATACAGATCAGATTGCTTTCAGTAGATATGAGCATGTCTCAAGGACAGTTTTCCGCACTGGGGACTAAATAGATCTGAAATTTAATTCTTCTTAAAACAGCGGCAATAAAACAGAATGTTTCAGATGTGATTTCCGAGCTCGTGTTCCCGCCTCGGCCAGACGTCCCCAGATATATTCCAGCGCTGTCTGGACACAGAAGAAGCAATTATTTCCCTCTTTGTACTGTTTAATGCCAACACAAGGCCGATCATTGAAATATTTCACACTTGCCCGGGAAAACTTGTGACGGATCAGTTTAATCATCTGCTCGGCCGCTGGATGTATAATTACTGGCGAGGGGAGCTGGACCCTCACGTTTACACCGTGCCAATGAAGGCAGCTATCTTGTGGACCGAATGACTAAGCCTGAGGAGTCTTATCTGTTCAGCAGTAACTAACAATGGCATTGAATCATGAGGTATCTTTTATAAGGTGCCGAGAGGCAAACGTCATTTTTATGGCACGTCGTAGAACGCGCCCTGCAGTTTAAACACTGAGATTGCGAACATCGTGCTGCCTTGAGCTTGTACCCATCCAACAAAACGTCTATAAAGAGGACCTTTCTGAATAGAAATATGGACATTGTGGACTTGTTAAAAAGAAAGCCATAGTTTTTAAGAGTTTTCCATATAAGGATGATCATTGGAATATTTCACATGGGAATGGTCCAATGTTGCTAGCAACCTCTTTGGCATGCAACACATCTTGGAGTGTCCGATGCCTGTGTCCACAGGAGTGCTATGGCTCCATCCTTCCACCCCTATGGCACTGCTGTGTTCTGTAGTGACATAGAGATTGAAGAAGGGAACCATGGCATGGCATCCTGATAGTGCTGAGTGCTGAAGAGGCTTTCAGAGGCTGCAGTCTTGGAACGGAGGGGAGGTAGGGCACATGTGTCACCAGAGGCAAATATGCTGTGTCTTCTATTGTCGGGCACTGGTATTTTTTATACCTGACAGGGCCTCTTTAAGGGCTCATATACATAAGCGTTCTTGTCAAACTCAGCTTTTGCCAGCGCTGCTCAAATGTAGGCGTTCAAATACAAAATGCATTGCCTTCAATTCAAATGTACCTCACTATGACATGCCTCGCCCCCAAGGAAATGCAAGGCAAAGCAGGTCAAACGGAGCCTTTGAACTGTCATCTGCACTACTCTATTGAAGTCAATAGGAATCTGTTGACCGGCATTTGATGTGCTCTTGAAACACACATATACCTGAGCCTTTAGGTATTAAGAAGTTGAAGGACCTAATATTGAGTCCTACTTGAGAGGTTTTGGTTAATTGGGTCAGGTCAAGAATATATAATTTTGAAGATTTAGAGGCAAGTCCCTTGACATGGGTTGATTTTTTCGGTATCAAGTACGGGTACTGATATTTATCTTATGGTACTTGCCGATACTGAGTACAGATACCGGTACTTCCGCTAGCATGGAGCCAGCTTCCCAGCCAATCAAGAAGCCAGACAGCATGTCAATACCTGCCACCCGGCTTCATGCTGTTTGGCCGGGAAGCAGGCTTCCCAGGCAATCAGCATGGAGCCGGCCAAACCGCATGGAGCTGGCTTCCCTGCCAATCAGGAAGCCGGGAGGCGAGTCATTACCCGCCGCCCGGCATCCTGGTTGGCAGGGAAGCCGACTCCTTGTTCCCTTGCGGCACTGCTGGTCAGAGGAAATCTCCCTCTGACCAGAAGTTCCGGTATCGGGGGTATCAGAGCATTTGGGTGAGTACTCATCCAAATACTTGGTATCGGCACCGATACTAGTATTGGTGCATCCCTAGTATTCATGTTCTTCCATCGTCTCAGAATAGGAGCTGTGTTCTGCTATCGATACTTATAGATGAGAATCTTTGTGATGTTCAATCAAAAAAGAGGGGAGAGCTTTTTGTTGAAGGATTGGTTGATGCAGTGAAATCTATTTTTATATTTGATCTGTGTTGGACTCACCAAGAAATGCAGAATCCTGGGCCTTAAAGGGTTCCATGTGGTCCATGGTGGGCCTCGGAATTTGAAGAGCCCAATTTATAACCTCTAAGCCCTTTTCCTCCATCACAGATACAGTTGGAGCCCTGACATGCAGGCAGACTCTCACTACCACCTAATGAGATTACTCTCAGCATTGTACGATGTGAAATGTTCCCCCAGTCACTCTGAAGGATCATTACTGAAGACAGGAGTGAGCAGGAGACGGGTGTTAGATTTTGCCAGATGCTGTCATAATGTCTCCTACTCCAGTCTTGACTCCTGCCATGCTCCTTTACACTCTGACCTTTGTATTTACTGAAACATGCCGCATGAATGTCACTCGTATGGGACTGGATCATGAGAGTGAAGCTGGGTACACACGCAGCAAATTTCAGTCGAATCAGCGGGAATTCGCCGTGTTGTTGACCCTATTCCTTCGGCAGAGGTTGATCATTAGAACATGTTGGAAAATCTCCAGCCGGATGGAGCTTGCAGTCAATCAGCTCCATCCTCAGTTCTGGTATTCTGACAGTGGACATTGGCCACTATAATAGAAGCAGCGGGTCATTCGCCCATCCCTGCTGTTCACCATGAATGGAGGAGGAATCTGTTCTATTTTTTTCATTCAGTTGAACTAAAACAAAAACCAGACCCATGTATACCCTACTTTAGAGCAAAGGTAACGTAGGCCTCCGGCTCACAGCAGCCGATTGCATTAAAAATCTTATTCTATAACCTTACAGTTTGGAAAATGACATCTGCAAACTCTTTGAGTGATTCTGATGTTTCCAAGAGCCTGTCATTTCTTGGGTGTCCACCCCGGCATTGCACCATTATGCCAAACAATGCTTAAAGGAGAACTATGAGGTGAGTGAAAATCACTCATCCTCATAGTTCGAGTCGACGTGTGACAATGAAACTGTCACACGTCCTCTCAATAGATCAGCAAGTGAGCGAACACATACCATCGCTCGCTCAGTCAACACTCCCTGCAGGGTTTCCCCCTCCCCTCTCTGATCCTCCAGCACTGACTGGAGGAATGGATGGGGGAGGGGGTGGGTACAGCTGGCTCTGCCCCTAGATAGGCAGAGCCCGCTGTCATTCATGCAGCTGGGTGCATCTCAACAGTGATGTCGGGATCCGTCCCGGCTGCGGCGGTCTCAGTACAGCTCGCGATATACTGAGCTTTGGGTCACGGGAGGACACCAGTATATGTCCTCCCGTGACCCTTAAGAGAACTATGGGGAAAAACACTTACCCCTAACTAATGCTTGGCCAAGCAAGTAAGGGGTGTTAAGGAAAACCAGCCACCACTAGCCTAATGCAATAAGAAGAATATTCAGTGTCAAAATAGATGCAAAAAGAAAGTTGGTAACTAGTTGCAAGCCCCAGATGAAGTCAATTGTGACGTAACGCGTAGGGCGGAGTCTCGCAGACGTGGATTGGAGATTGCATGGTCGGCAGCACAGCTCCTGTTTGATCTGTTTTTGCACCCAAAGAACAAGGAGAGGTGTCGAGCATACATTTTATTTGAAGTTTTATGTCTACTTTTTTCACGTGAGTAGTTTTTTAAATAAAGGAGATTTTTTAATTTTGCGGTTTTACGATATGGGCTGTTTTTATATTTTATTGGATATGGTCGTGATGACATGCTGACGTCATTTTCTGTGCAACGATTGTGGAGAGATGGCCTTTGCATGAGATCGATTGGAGACCCATTAAAGCGATTTTAGACCCGTTCAGGTCTATTTATAAGGTGAGCGGCCCACTGAGAGGGGGAGCACCTGGGTGATAATTGGAGTTGACGCATGGACTTTGTATAAAGGACTTTCACAGTGGAAGGATAGAGTGTGGTGCACAAAGGAGAAATCCTGAGCACTATATACGTGTGATTCCACATTTGTGTATATTTGAACACGTAATATAAGATTGAACTTTTCCTAGGATTATTATTTATAAGAAGATTCATTGTGAACACTTTTTTGATTGCATGTATTATTTAAGCACACATTTAATATAGAGATTTGTTTATGTATTGTTCTAGATGAAGCGCAGCGCATTCATTATAAATTGTTTTCTCCATCTTTTCTCCATCTTCCAACATGACCCAACATGTCAAGTGGTGGCTACAGATTTAGGTAAGTAAAAAGGCTTAGGAATGTCTTTTAAATTAAGTTAGGCCGGTGGAGGGGGTTGGTGTGCACTGGCCGCACTTCAGCTTTAAATGACACCTGTCACATGCTGATAAGAAGCAGTGTAACCTTGCAGCTTAATAGCAAAAATCCCCTGGTGCTACTTTTAGAAGAATATATAGTGCAAGTGCAAGTACTGACTTTCTGAAAGCCCTACTGCCCCTCTGTGCCACATGTGACAGTGCTCAGACCTGGTGATAGGTCACTCAGCCACTGTATGATGCGGAATGAAGTTGGCACGTCTGCCCCATACCCAAAAGTTCAGATTTTCAGACAGCCGGCTTGGCTCAGTGACGGTACACATTCAGCTCTTTAAAAGGAAAGCTATACACGGAAAGCCACGCAGTTGCAGGGTTACAATGCTTATGACCGGTTGGCTTTACTTTGGAGCGGATCTTTAGAAGGTTCTGCTCCGGAGATGGCAGAACAGCTCACTGAGAAAAGCGCCAGGTTGGCATCATCTGCGAGTTCCTTTTTAAAAGGCTGTAAAGAAAAGCAGCCGTCTCACCCAGCCCACAAGCTGCTAGGCTGCCTCCTGACAATGCGGTTTAATCAGACAAACAAATGACTGAATCGGCCGGGCAGCACTGAGTCCTTCCAGCAATATTTATTGCATTACTTAAGCCGCCTGATGTATTTATTACATTCACTTTGTTATATTAACCAGACTCCATTAGCTTTTATATACACTTAAGGCAATTAATAGCTGATGAAGCAGCCATTACATTTCGCTATACCAATAATGCTGTCGTCAGTGGCTCAAGGGCTGTGTTCATAAAGGGGCATTTGCCGTGGGCCCTGTTAGATGCAAAGGCACCAATGTTTCTGCATCCTGATTTTTCCACAACCCCTTTTATAAAGCTGAACTCCAGGCAGGTATAAAAGATTGCCATGTATTCCACATACACTAAATGGTCAAAAGTTTGTGAACGCCACCACACCTACTGTATATGAGCTTGTTGGACATCAACCCCAAAACTATGGGTATTAATGTGGAGTTGCCTCCCCCCACCCCCTTCCATGAGGCTATAACATCCTCCACCATTCTGGTGAGGCCTTCCAAAAGATCGGGAAGGGAGTCTGTGGGAATTTGTGCCCATTCATCCAATTCAGGTACCAATGCTGGATGAGAAGACAGTGTGTGGGTTTATATCTACATAGCTGTGATAATATCTGAGAACAGGTCCATTTTACCAGCGAGTGTTCTTCATTTCTTTAAAATGACTTAACAGTCTTAGGCTACTTATGAATGTAGTTTTGCCGCTACCTGGTAGTTGGGACACACAAGCCGTGTTAGTGTATCTTGGGGTACTGCAGATGAATGCCAATCTATATAACAAGATCCATAACGAGTTTTCTGCAATCTGTATGATGAAATGCGGTTTTCGCTTTGTATATTCATTTCGACCAGTTAATGAAAAGGAGCCTTTCATGTAGGTAACCATCCATGGGAAAGAGATGAATTAATGCCATTGATCTGGACCTAGCATAATCCTCGGCAATGCTTTCCAGGGTAAAAGTAATTACCGGCAAAATTAATTTGCTGCTCTGAATAACAGAAAGTGTTTAACTGGAGTCGGGGCTAATGGTGCTCCAGGATAGGTGTACTTATTCAAGGCTAAAACTATCTGTAGCGCCTTGGTCCTGTATTAAGGATAGCTTGGTGGTGGGAGGAGGTTATCGGAGCCCACTGTCTATTTTGTCAGTGATGGTCCTCATTCAACCAGGTCATGGTATAGCTTGTAGTAGTAGTCACATTCAACTGGCACATACACCATAATTCCATCACCATGGAATGTGTCAAGATGATGATTGTCCAAAAAATACACAGGAGTGCAAGTTCTACAGGTCAAGTTTTTCTACACCTTAAAGAAAAGGGATCTTCTTTCAAGAACAGTGAGGTGCACATTATGGACAGATGGGACAATTGGTCTGCAAGAGGCATAAAAGAGGCCATCTCTGTCATAATGGACCAACCATCCCAGAACAGGGTTGGGTCAAAGGAGCCCACTGCCTATTTCGTCTATAAAGGTCCTCATTCATCCAGGTCATGGTATCACTAGTTAGTCACATTCCACTGGACTTGTTCTGTAATGTTGAAGACATTTCGTAGCTTCTCCAAATCACTTCTTCAGTTCTGAGTGTGAAGAGGATACCCCAGCATTTACATCCACAGAGGTAGTGCAGAGCAGACATCATAATCCAATCACCATGGAATGTGTCAAGGCAGATAATGACTGACCAAGAAATACACAGGACAGGTCCTGCAGGCCAAGACTTGATGATTTTTCTACCTTCTTTCGAGAATAGTGAGGTGCAAATTTTGGAAAGATAGGTCAACTGGTTTACAAGAGACATGAAAGAGGCCATCTACGTCATATTGGAACAACCATCGCTAAACAGAGATAGGGGCCTTTCAACACCATCTGTCTTACACATAAAGTATAATAGAACATGATTTAAACATATCTACCCTGGCTATTTGACCACAATCAACACCTTCAGGTAGGTACATTCAATGATTAACACCTATGCAGACTTCTTGACACCAAGAATGGCATTGTGTAACCAGAAAAAGGGGGTTCCACAACTGACACACCTCCCATCTGGTTCTTGGACAATCTACATCCATCTTGACAGATCCCATTTTAAAGGGCTAGCAGCAAGGGATTAATAAGAAAGCCTATAAAGTCATAGCAATCCAAAGCAGAACACTGAGATTTCTGTGTGAGCTCAGACGCGACTGGTTCTCTTTGCAGAATTCCAGAAGCCCAAACGAGTTCCACCCCTGTGAAATCAGAATAGATGGGAGCTGTTAATATTTCATTTTAACCACGGCCAACCTTTGCCTTGTGATTATCAGGAATCTCCACATTGCGGGCGGCCGGCGCCGCTATTACCATTTGAACTTTACAGCGGTGCCGGAAGCGTATAACACTAATTACACGGTGTGGACAGTTTCCATTTTAGACCGGCGGTGGTGTGAAATGTCGCAGGGTGAATTTCCTCGCGGAATGTCAGATTTATGGCGTGTGGGAACAGATTTCTGAAGCAAACAGAGCACGCCGGGCTGTTAGTAGTCCTCGCCGGAGATAATGATATCTGGGTACCCCAGGCATCAAAGTGTCTGAGAGGGGAACCGTTTCTGTGGCCCACAGCAACCACATTCTGCCTTTCTTATCCCCTGGAGCAGTACAGGAAATTTAAAAGTGTATTTTCTTCTTTTGGGTAAAAAAAAAAATATGCATTATCCTATTTGGGGTATGGTGAAATGATAAAGTATACCACTAAATTATTTTAGAATATTTCTATGTTGCTCTATATTAAACTTCCTGAGAAGCCCTCGTGCCTTCACTGGACCATCTCTGCATCTAACACACTGGAAGCATCTCGTTCTTAGGCCTTTAATAGACTGATGAGTTATAAGGGAGGAAACCAGACAAGTAGGTGATCTTTAGGCCCCTGTCACATGGGCTCGTTCATTCTGCTTCAACAGGGGATCCTAGATTGGATCAGAACCGAGACCGATGTCACATATATGACTTCTGTATCTGTTCCAATATCCCCCCCATCTCAGGATAGATAAATAATGGACCAAGGTAACCAGTATGGGTGGCGGGATGTAAATAAGCCTGCTCCCACCTATATTTGCCAACATCTGGTCGGTAAACGTTTTGCCCGAGGAATCTAAGCAGACGCAGCAGTGGGCAGAAATAGGTGGACCCAAGTGTGCTTACATCCCGCCGCCCATAGGGATGTATTGCGGACTGCCTTTGGTTACACCCACATGTGACGCTGAGCCTTCCTGATTGAAAGAACTGAAGTCCAGTGAATGAAAGGATGATGTCATCACCATGGGCGTCTCGAGACCAGGTGTCACCCGGAGCGAATACCAGGTGACACCCCGCTGTGACGTCAACACGCATGTGCGTAATGACGTAATCGCGCATACACAGCCAACTTATTGATACCTGCAGGCGGCCATCTTGGTGATGGACGCTGGCAGAGAGAGGAAGAATAAGGTATGCCGTGGGTCCCCTCCTCTCTCCTGAAACTGTCGGGCTCTCAGTCCATGGCCGAGTGTCCGACTTTTCAGAGGGGGTGACACCAAAATCACTGTCAGCCATTTTGGTGTTCCCCCTCCAATGGTGTCACCCGGGTGCGGGCCGCACCCCCTTGTGATGCCACTGGGCATCACTGGTGTGCTTCTCAATGCAATGCAGGCATATCATAGCTGGAGGGAGGGGGCCAGCAGGGTACTGCACATAGCTTCCTGAAGACATCGTAGCAGCCTGCCTCAGTACTTATATAAGCAGTGGGCTGGCTCATAAGAGCAGTTATGCAAATAGCAAAATGCTTTGTTGGGTGGATGTCAGTCTTTAGGGGTGGGCCTTCCTAGGCAGGCTGTATTTGTAGGCAGACCAGCCTAGTTAATGCCCAAATGTGATGCTGAGCCTCCATGATTGAAAGAACTGAAATCCAATGAATGGAAGGGGCGGGCTAGGGACTAGGGCTTGGGAGTAAACAGCTAGATGATTACAGATATCCTCCAGCCAGGAAATGAGCCGGCTCTATCTGACTTGCTGCAGCTTCTAATGGACATTGTGAGAAGCTCCTAGTGTGCAGTGACATCAGAGGAAGCAATTTCAGTCCAGGAGAGGAGCCGGTACAACTGTGCAAGACTGAAGGGAAGGCCGGAGTTCAGCTTTAAGACTCCACATGGTTGGATCCCTGGCAGCTTTCCAATCTACGTCCCCCAGCCCTGCATGGCATCAATGATAACTCCGGTGTCACAGCACTCCCTATTCTACTCTAAATTTGTTACATGAATCTCATTCTCTACACAGTCTCAATTATGCACTTGTTGATGGGACTTCCGATCCACAATAAAAGATTTACAGATGGCACAACTAAAGGCTCTCAAATAATAGTCTATTTTAATCGGTGCTGAATTTAATTGCCAATAACTCACATTTTATGGTCAGCCGCAGCTCTTAAAAGCAAGATAAACGGCAATGGCGTGACAACGGTTTGTCTTCTCTCTTTTTGTGCAAGACAAATCCTCGAAGGACAATAAAAATCTGTTATATTCATATAGGTTTAATTAAATATGCATACAGTATTTGACCTAGGTACATTTCTTAAAGGGTCAGATCACCCGTAAATGAAATTTTAAGTTGTAGGTGGGACCTGGTGGGCTGAAGATTCCTATATTCTTGGATATTCCAATAGTAAGATCTCCCTGCCAAAATTCATGTCCAACAAGGAGTTTTCGGTGTCCCTGCCTACCTCTGTGCGTTCCACAAAAGGAGTGGTAGTAGCTCCTAATAATGGGCACAGCAGGTGTACAGACCCGGGAATTCAGCACAGGGATGGTGGGAGCTCCTCATAATGGGCACAGCGGGTGCACAGACCCGGGAACTCAGCACAGGGATGGTGGGAGCTCCTCATAATGGGCACAGCAGGTGTACAGACCCGGGAACTCCGCACAGGGATGGTGGGAGCTCCTCATAATGGGCACAGCAGGTGTACAGACCCGGAAACTCAGCACAGGGATGGTGGGAGCTCCTCATAATGGGCACAGCAGGTGTGCAAACCCGGGAACTCAGCACAGGGATGGTGGGAGCCCCTCATAATGGGCACAGCGGGTGTACATACCCGGGAACTCAGCACAGGGATGGTGGGAGCTCCTCATAATGGGCATAGCGGGTGTACAGACCCAGGAACTCAGCACAGGGATGGTGGGTTCGGCATAAGCACCCACTGTATCACCAACAAGGACAGGCCACGAGAGTAGCCCGGCCCGGCTCTACACAAGCACACGCTCGCTGGTAGGTTTCGGCAGCAATTTCATTTTAAAAACCATAAGCTTTACTAGAGCAGCTGTGTCCTCCACATGCGTCTCCATGACACGGCTGACCGTCGTACACCTTTAACAGAGTGCACAGGCCTCGCAGACCCGGTCAAGTCTGACAAATTATTATTTGTAGCAGATGGCTAATGCGGTCCCACACGGCACCGCACGACTCTCCGGGCTATACGTACATGGGGCTAGGACACCCGCCTGGATAATTTCATTCGCTGTCCTATAATTGCCTTGTTACCAGCGCGGATCTTGGGAACCGGCCAAAAACGTGCGGCTTGAAGGAGGAGGATACTGTGCCTGTGTATTCCAAACTGAAGGATCCACACAAAACAAAAGGCCCCAATTACCACCGGAGGAAAGCCATGACGTTTCACGGAAAACGCCATTCTGATTTTTTTTTTTTACTGTTTCCAAGGCAGCAAAGGATGTCAAAGTGACTGACGTCCTGAATTCCTAAACTGGCCGTTTCTACAACAGTCATGGACACATTAGGTAATACTTCAGGGGATGTTCATGGTTAAAGGGGCCAGTCCCGTCAAGAGTGATATTTATGTTATGGGTGGAATCTGGTGGGCTGAGTCACTCACTGGCTTTTCTCCAATCAACAATTTGAGTTTACTGCATTGCAATGTAGGGGGGTGTTGGACCTCTGCACAGAGACCACTACTTCCACACAGAATGCAAGGGCCCTTCTCTGCAGCATGCTGGCAGGGGACAAGCTTTTTTACTCAGGCTGTGGCTGCTTTTTAAAGAAAATGAACTAGAAGACTTTGTACCTCTATTGCTTTGATGCTCCTAGATTGTATTTAGCTCATTTAAACTGAAAGTTGAATTGGGCTTTAACTACTTGCCGTCCAGCTATTGTAATTAAAAGGATGAATGGTGAACTCTTACGGCAGGTGGAACGTCCTTTCCTGCTCCTGGTCCGGGGGAGAGCGCGCGCAAGCGGGAGACGTGAACATCGTGTACAGTCAGTGACGGCTGTTACGTACAAGCGTTCAGGTGGCTACAGAGCCGCCCGATCGCTTGTACGGTGAGGGAAGTGTATGCCCCCCTCTACCACTGCTGCTGGATATGCCAGGCTCTGCTGTCCCAAGTGCTGGCCCAGGACTGGCACAGAGGGTCTCTGCACTGAGATCGGAGGGAGATCAGCATATATCCACCCACTGATTTTCCCTCCCATCACTGAACCCAGAAGCGATGTGTATTACATCACTTCCGCTTTCAGCCTGTCATTTTCTGGCTGCTGTAACTGGAGAAGAAGCTGATCTGTGCCTCATCAGCTGTTTTGAGGTCCTTAGGTGACATTAGGGGTCTAATAGACCCCTGGTGTCTCCATAAAAAGGACCTGTCACTGTGTCTGTGCCATCACATAGACATGCGATAGCAATAAAGTTTAAAAAGGCAAGTTTCAAAAAAGTTTATAAAATATATAAAACATTATTATTTTTTATGAGGCCCCGTCCCCATGTACACAAACACACACAGGGTGAGCCTACGTGCAAAAATGACAATTACACCACACAAAAGTTACTTATCACCATGAACATTAGTTAATACTAAACTGATGACGCTAAAAGCTTTTAAACCTTTGCATAGGGGCAATTTTGAGTATGGTAGTTTTTGGAGATTTCGCACAATTTTAAGACTTGACATGCTTGGTATCTATTTATCCGATTTCACCTTTGGCAGGCGGTGTCGCTTCACAACTGCAATCGATGGGACTGCGCCACAAGTGTGTGAGTACAATTGAAAATCCCATTAAAAAACGCACTTAGGAGGCAGCAGTATCTCCTCCCCAATGCTGAACAGTCATACGTAGTAATAGTAACATGCAATCTCCTCTTTAAACGCAGATGTATCTAACTACGCCGCGTTGATCTTATCGGGAAGCGACGGGGGACCCTGACAAGCCGCGGCGAGTAGGACCTGCCAATCTCTCTTCATCCCTTTACAGATAGTCCTGGAGAGCCCGGGAGGATTAAGGCGTGTGCAAAGGGATTAAGTGAAATTATACAGCACTCGTCACCTTTAACCCCTTCAGGCTCCCGGGGTTTCTGCGGAGAGCTGCGCCGAAGGGGGCCACCCGAAAGGTTAAATCTTGATTATTTTTTTTTCCCGGCGTCCCCGTCCGCCCGTCTGCCAATCTAAAATACAATCTCCTTCCAGTGCAGCTGTGTGAGAGCGCAGATAAAGGCGGCACGCCGGGAATGGAAGTTATGGTTTTACGCTCTACAATCGCCTGAGTGGAGTAGCTGAGGAAACGCTCTCTTTTTCTTCCCCGTAATCCTATTTTCTTTGACGTTGGCCTCCAGATACCAGAGTCACAATTGCTGCCGGGCTTATTGTAGTCGCCGAATCAAAGCTTTGGGGGGACGCAATCTAAGAGGGAATATGCCTGGTTTTCTTTCTGAATTTTTAAAGTAGGCATAAAAGCTCGAACCTGATTGGCTATTGGTGATCTCTGAACCTTTGCACACACATAACATTCATTAATATAATTGACCACAAAAAATCCATCCATGCATCCAAATGTCTGTCTGTCTGTCTGGTCTGTCTACGGAAATATCACCATAGTGACCCAGGCGGCCGCTATGTATGGGGCCCAGGGCACAGGGGGGCCCAACCAGGACGAGGAACAAAGGGGTTTCCCAGATGGATCATGATTTAACCTATTCATGTTAGCAGGGGATAATTGTAACTATTACTGCAGTGTAGTGGATGTACGTGCTGTATATGTACTACGGATCATGATTTAACCTATTCATGTTAGCAGGGCAGAATTGTGAGCGCCTCCCACAAGCTGAGCACCGAGATGCGATGCAGCGATCCTGCCCAGCGCCGACTACAAGAGGCACCGCATGAGGCTACGGGGATCGGAGTGAAACTGTGAGTAAGGGAAGCTGGGACGGGGCTGGCTGTAAATCTATTGCTATAGTGTACTGGACGTGTGTAATGTATATGTAGTGCATATATACAGCACACACCTCCACTACACTCCAGCAATAGAGTTACAATTCTCCCCTGCTAACATGTATAGGTTAAACCATGATCCATAGTACATAACATGTAGTTGTACTATGGATCATTTAAAGTCACCTGTCCCTTTAAGAAAAAGTATCGGTAATTGGTATCGGCAAGTACATGAGGGATGTACTTGTACTTGTACTTGGGCCTGAAAAAGTGGCATCGGGACATCCCTAATAGACATGTTAGCTGCAGAAAAATTTGGTTCTGTTTGGATATTTTGTTATCTTGTCATTCGGATGCGAAATTCAATTCGGTTTGGGTTTCGGATAAAATCCGAATTTCGTTAGTTTCGGATGAGTTTACGAACAAATATTCGTTACGACTACCACAGAAAACCATATACAGATATTAATACTAAAGCTGAGGCTCCTAGACATTCAGGATCCGAATTTCTGAATTGCGTTTGGGAGCTCCCGAATGCCAATCGGGTCTGGGAGCCATATATATATATTACTAAAGCTGAGGCTCCCAGACCCGGATGGCATTCGGGAGCTCCCAAATGCAATTCGGAAATTCGGATCCTGAATGTCAATCAGGACTGGGGCCCTCAGCTTTAGTATTATATGTATATGGCTCCCAGACCCGAATGGCATTCGAGATCCAAATTGACGAAAAGCATTTGGGAGCTCCGGAATGCCATTCGGGTCTGGGAGCCATATACATATAATACTAAAGCTGAGGGCCCCAGTCCTGATTGACATTCAGGATCCGAATTTCCGAATTGCATTTGGGAGCTCCCGAATGCCATTCGGGTCTAGGAGCCTCAGCTGTAGTATCATATGTATATACTGAACAAGAATTTTCGTTACGGCATGTGACTTTTCTGGCCAATCAGATGGCTCCCATGTTGCCATAACTCGTGTTCAGACCCATTCAGATGCGTTAAACTGAAAAATACATCTGATTGGCCAGAAAAGTCACATGTCCCATTCAGTTTCGTTTTTGAACGAAATTCGGACGTGATCCGAAATTCGGAAATGTAAATTCGGATTCGGACACATTCGGATGCGTCGGGATTCGGAAATTCGGATGTGTCGAATCACATATGTTTAAACGATAATGATGAGTGAATCTGCACCTGGGCCCACATGGATGTGCAGGTTCGGGTGTGCGTGTGACCGCATGCAATTGTGTGCAGCCGAGTCCTCCCATAGGGAAGAACATGCTGCAGTGCACAATTACAGGCAGCACCTGTTCCCTTCCTGGATCAGGATACTTTACGGGCACGCACGCCACAGTGTTTCGCTATCGCACAGAGCAGTATTGCATGCTAGGTGCGCTGTGTTTCCATTCATTCTGAATGGCACCCCAACGCACCTCCTGGCAGGACTGTGTTGCAGCACTGCGTATTACCGCAATAACATGTTGCGTCACTGTGCAGTGTTTAAAAAGTATTCCATGTACTACCTTTCATCACTGCACGGCTACCCAAGCTATTATATGACATACATATATACTATACATACAGCCAATGAACCACAAAACATGTCTTCTTACCAGACGCATTCTTCAGATAGCCATTGGCGTCCACCGTCATGTACATAATATAGGGACCGGGCTGGTTAACTCCGAAAGGCTGAAAGAAGAGACAATTGTTACTGAAATAAAAAGACAAACAACGTATTACAAGCAACGAAAGGGAACCAACATGTCAGGAGGAATCACTGAATTGGTGACAGTATACTGAAATACCTGAAGGTCTCCTACACATTGATGACACGTGATACAACATGCGTTTACTTGCCTCAAAACAGAAATGCATGTATCATGGTTACAGTGGGGTGCCAATTTTGTTTTATAATGTCCATTTATAATGAACAGGCGGCTGCCTTAAACACAGAACTTTTTTCTAAATATTTTTTCCTTTAATATACATTTTCCAGACTTTCTGGGAGCCACTGGACGGGACTGTAGCCTCTTGCCAGCAATTCTGCACACTGCAACTTTGTTTTTGTTAGGGATGCATTGATACCGGTTTTCCGGTATGTAGTACGAGTAATGCTACTTTGCTTTCGGTACTCCCGCTGGTATGGAGCTGGCTTCCAGGGCAATCAGGAAGCTGGAAGGTGGGTCATTACTCGCCGCCTGCCTTCCTGATTGCCCAGGAAGCCGCCACCATGTTGTTTGGCCGGCTCGCTTCTGGAAACCGGATTCCCAGCCAATCAGCATCAAGCCGGCTTTCTGGCCAATCAGGAAGCCGGGTGGCGAGTAATGAACCGCCTCCCCGCTTCCTGATTGGCCGGGAAGCTGGCTCTACGCTGATTGGCTGGGAAGCAGGTTTCCCGGCCAATCACAGAAAAAAAAAAAATCTATAGATTTGTATAAAGAGACAGTTATGGTGTGCAGAGGGAGAGAGGGATTTAGGAGAATGCCTCATGGGGTGAGTTAGGGAGCCATGAGGAGCAAGAACGCTGGTGGGGTTAATGACGCAGTGACTGCAGATGGCGCCGCGAATGTCAGCAAAATTGTAGAAATGTCACCAGCACACCAGTCCTTTTAGGATAGCAAAAGCTTCATTTATTGAAGTTTTTTGTCATATGACCAACAAGCGCTTTCGGGACCACACAGGGTCCCTTCATCAGGCTTTAGCATTGACGGGCTTTCAGACTTGTCACACCATATTTTTCCCGCGATGATGCAATCAATTTCAATGAGATCCAACAATTTTCCCAATTGGGTAATGAAAGCCCTAAAATTTTAATGTTTGGGTGTTAAAAATTGTGATCATGTGTTATTTTAGAAGGTTAAACTGTGCAGTGCGCACGCCAAATACGCATTGGAAATACATAAATATGAAAGATTCTACAATCAGGTGGTTTAAGGCCCCTTTCACACGGGTGATGATGATCGAGAACGGGGGTTCCTAGATGGATCCACTGCCGAGTTGGATCACAATGGAGAACGGCTGTCACATGTTACATAGTATTTGAGGTTGAATAAAGACACAGGTCCATCAAGCTCAGCCTGTGTGTGTCTCTGTGTGATTGTGCGTGCATGTGTGAATAAGTCCCTGTGTGGTCTAGTTTTTATGAGTACCTGTACCCCTGTATGTTACGGTCTCTGATTCGACACCCTCTGCAGATACCACTGCTTGTGGCAGAGAGTTCCAAAATGGAACCGCCCTAACTGAGAAGAAGCCCCTACGCCCTTTGTGGTTAAATCTTTTCTCTGCAGATTTTAGGCTCCATTCACACCTGAGTGGCTGTCCCGCCGAATACGCACAGAGCCGCTCTAAACAGAAAATACAATACACTTCAATGTGCATCGTTCAGACCATTGCGGGGGCCCACGCGGTTTCCCGAAATAGTACAAGCACGATAATCTGCACGTTCGCGGCGATATAATAGCCGCAAACAAGTGGCATCCGTGAGGATTCAAAATATTAGCGTTTTTGTCCCACATGATCTTCCGCATGGAAAACCGTGCGGGAACCGCAAACGCTATAGGTGAATGCAGCCTTAGGTGATGTCTGTGTCTGTGTGTACATGTGACATCTGTGGTGGTTCCACTTTTTTCTGCATCCCAAGATGTCATTCCTGTGGGTGGCCCGATGTAAACAGACATGCATACCCCTTTATCCTCCCACATCCAGTCATGCATACCCCTTTATCCTCCCACATCCAGTCATGCATAACCCGTTCTCCTCCCACATCCAGTCATGCATACCCCTTTTTCCTCCCATATCCAGTCATGCATAACCCCTTCTCCTCCCACATCCAGTCATGCCTACCCCTTTCCCCTACCACATCCAGTCATGCCTACCCCTTTATCCTCCCATATCCAGTCATACCTACCCCTTTATCCTCCCATACCCCGTCATGCCTACCCCTTTATCCTCCCATATCCAGTCATGCCTAGCCCTTTATCCTCCCATATCCAGTCATGCCTAGCCCTTTATCCTCCCACATCCAGTCATGCCTACCCCTTTATCCTCCCATATCCAGTCATGCCTACCCCTTTATCCTCCCACATCCAGTCATGTATACCCCTTTATCCTCCCACATCCAGTCATGTATACCCCTTTATCCTCAAAATCCAGTCATGCATACCCCTTTCTCCTCCCACATCCAGTCATGTCTTCCCCTTTCTCCTCCCACATCCAGTCATGTCTACCCCTTTATCCTCCCATATCCAGTCATGCATACCCCTTTATCCTCCCACATCCAGTCATGCATACCCCTTTCCCCTCCCACATCCAGTCATGCATACCCCTCCATGCTCCCACATCCAGTCATGTCTACCCCTTTCTCCTCCCACATCCAGTCATGCATAACCCTTTATCCTCCCACATCCAGTCAGGTAAGTAAAAGTGGACGTTTTGCATTTGGTCCAACAGATCTAAACAGACCCGGAAGTGGGCGGATATATGTTTGTTTACATCCAGGAACCCACATGGATGCTTTGCAACCAGTTTTTGATCCCTGTATACACGGGTCAAAAACGGACTGACGCAATGCCCATGCGAAAGGGACCCAACCCTCCAGCATCTACCAAGCACTGAAATATCAGTCTTGGGTGGACCAGTCATTTAACTTTAGTCATAGAATCCTGATGGTGAACGCATCAATAATCCTACCAGCAACCAGGATGGTACAACTGCCGTTTTGCTTGACGTGTGCTCCGCTTCGATAAATCAGGCATGTTCCTAGTGCAGCACAGTGTCTATATCCTGAACCAAGCTAGTGAAAGTGTCTTTGTGAGATGCGGACGGACAGCCGAGGTCAGAATACTGAGGAGGGGAGTGGAATTGGGATGATTCATCTTTCAATGGTGCAGAAAATAGGCCTTTCAACATCCAGTAATGCAAATAATCGGAGGAATGATGGAGGGAGAGCGGGGTTTTGATGGACGTGCACAAACGCGGCCAGAGATGACTCGATAGATCCTGCCGCTCATCTCGTCTTCGCGCAGAGGCAGCTAGTTCATGTTAATAACATCCTCTGTTTTGGCAGCCTAATACTCAGTACAGCCAGATAGTTGTCATTAATAGGAGCAGGAAGAAAACAACTTGACCTTTCGTGGCTTGAAGGACAACATTCTGCTGATCTTTTCAGGGAACGATTGGGGTGAGCTAGACATTCATTAGTGGCACGTGTGAGAGCCAACGTGGGTTGGGATGGATGAAAACAGGCCTGACTCACCAATACAAATCTATTATCCACTATGAGCCTGTACACCAATGAGTGATGGGTAATAGGCCAACAAAACCAGTTAAAACTAACCTTTCAGTTCCTTCCCGAGTAGTAAAACAAAAGGTTTGCAAAAGAATTACAGTTAGTTTCCTTTAGAGAATAGCAACCCCCTGAGAAGAAAAGTATGTCCCCTGCCAGCATTCTGCAGAGAGGGACCCTTACTCAGAGGGAAGCAGTGGTCTCTCTACAGAGGTCTGACTTGACTATGAACCTAGAGCTGTTATACCATGAAAGCTCATTCTCCCTGCTGATTAGAGAGCGCTAGCTCTGACTTAGTAGGGGCTGCTGGGAGACCTTTGCAGAGACACCACTGTTTCCACACACACAGCTGAACTAAGGCAAATCTGTGCTTTGCACACGCAGGTTCAATTTGCTGTTCCCTACACAAGTGACCGATACTATTCAGAAGTGTCCCATACTATTCAGAAGTGGCCGATACTACCCGCAAGCGTCAGCTACTACCGCCAAGCGTCCGCTACTATCAAAAAGTGGTCGATACTACTCGCCCGTGGCCAACACTACCCACAAGGGTCTGCTACTACCCACAAGGGTCCAATACTACCCACAATGGTCCAATACTACCAAAAAGTGGCTAATACCACCCACAAGTGTCCGATACTAGCCACAAGTGGCCGATACTACCCACACTTTTCCGATACTACCCACGAGTGTCAGATACTACCCACGAGTGTCCGATACCACCCACAAGTGGCCAATACTACCCACAACTGTCCAAAACCACCCACAAGTGGCCGATACTACCCGCAAGTGGCCGATACTACCCGCAAGTGGCCGATACTACCCGCAAGTGGCTGATACTACCCGCAAGTGGCCGATACTACCCGCAAGTGGCCGATACTACTCGCAAGTGGCCGATACTACCCACAAGTGGCCGATACTACCCACAAGTGGCCGATACTACTCGCAAGTGGCCGATACTACCCACAAGTGTCCGATACTACCCACAAGTGGCCGATACTACCCACAAGTGGCCGATACTACCCACAAGTGGCCGATATTACCCACAAGTGTCCGATACTACCCACAAGTCTTGAAGCTTAACAGGAAATCCTGGCATTTGGCCGTAACAGGAGGCTTTTTGAGGCTGCTACAGGGAATGCATAGCTGGGCATTTGCACGTTATACCTGCATCAGTTTTTGTTTTAGGAACAAAGTCAATATAAAAGGTTCTGCGTTTTGAATACGAACAATGATTTCACAGATCTCTAGTTATTTTGTTGGCCCTTTTAAACTCTAATTCCATTTTTCTTTCTTCTACTATAAATGTGACTAAAGCGGGATTTTTTGTTTCCATTATTTTCTTGAAAGCTCCAGTTAACAAATGCAGGTCAAGAAGGCAAGCTTCCTGTTCACTTTGCTGCCATTTATCATGCTGAATATATTTGTGAACGGAGAAGCCCCATCGTTTCAAGCAGCAGTTAAGATGGAAAGAAAACTTCAAAAGAACGCAGCCCGGGAGTCGAGTGCGGCGAGGGTTTTCGGGATCCACGCTGTCAGGAAAATCAATCACACAGCGGCTTTGCAAGTAGACCTCGGAGACACCGCTTGTAAAAAAAAGTTTCTTGCGAGGGTCCACTGAGGTTTTATGCACATGCAATGCTAGCGAGGGGAGGAGAGATGTTACCGATAATGCTGAACCCAAAATAGTGTTTCTATAAAGCTAAAGTCCAGGCAGATGAAAATCATTCAATGTATTTTTAATAAACCTAGTGTATGTAGCTGATTCTGTTTTCATATCATCCTCTTTTAATCCCTGTTACAGTAGGGGAGACAGAGACTGGGAGAGGGAGAGGTCACACTAGGAGTCAATAAGGTGTGCTGCAGGGCACATGTGCTGACAATGAATATCATTAAAGCCCAAAATACAGGTCCATGTTCCAAAGGCATCGCAAGGGAGTGCGACCCACCCCAGGTAACACCTTCAGATGGGGTGACACCAAAATGACTGACAGCCATTTTGGTGGCACCCCATCTTAAAAGCCAGGCACTTGATTATGGCCTGAGAGCCGGACAGCGTCACAAGAGAGAGAGAGGGGGACTTGGTGGCATACCTGATCTCACCGGGTCAATATCCCCTTCTCTCTTTGCTGGTGTCCATCACCAAGATTGCCCCCTGCAGTGAAGCACATCACTGCGCATGCGTGATAATGTCACACCTGATTGGGCTGGGAGGGGGCGGTGGTTTTGAGCAGGTTTGTGCGAACCGTGTTCGCACCGAGCCCATGCTAACCTCTACTTTTGATACGTTTACCAGGAGGAAGGATTTTATGTTATCACCCACCTTGAATCCTTCTCTAGTTTTCACTTTATCCTTAATATTGATGGGTGGAAAGCTCAAGCAGGCCAGTATCTCTGCTGCCCTGATACTTAGAGATAAGCAGAAAAACCTCACTGATCACAATGGTATATCTCATACATTAGCAAAACCTGTACTACCAAGTACTGAAACATGACAGAGAGGCCGTGCTGTGCAGTCACGTGACAAGAGGCAGCAGGCTTGCCCAAAAGCACTCTCACAATCCTGAGCTCAATCTAACCCCAAGCACCGCGACAGTGTTATCTAGCTAATATGATCTGCTCAATGGATGATTTGATATTTTGTTGCATATGAAAATGGTTTTCATGAGGTCTCCTGCATCTTTTAATAACATTTACATTTTTCCATATTATCCGCCCTGCTATGCGCTGCTGCGAAGGAAAAAAAAACGACCTCAGAGACCCCCACTAGTGAACAACAATGGGTCTCTGTCTGGAAATAACAGAAGCTCCGCCACCTTTATGGAGAGAGCGTGGCAGCATTAGCGCAGCATAAATATTAACGAGGCGACGCACAGTAAAAACGATGCAAGCTTTATCCCACAGAGCCGTATAACAAACACGCAATAAAAATAACTAAGCATAATCATATCTGCTAATGGTGATAATGGTTAAGTAAAAAATCAGACAAGCTATTATACTGCCTGCAATTCAAATGAAATCGGTTTTATTTTATATATAAACATTTTTATACGGGGCTCCAGGCTAGTGCATCATCCCAGTCTTGTAAAACTAAAGTGTATGTCAACCCTGCCAATGAATGTCTCTGACGTGCTCCCTTTTGCTCCATTAAATAGACCTTAGAAAGTGTTTTCATATTTCTGATTGATTAGTGCACACAAAAAAACAACCTGTTGATCCTGCCAGAAATCTCATGTGATCAGGGCTATCCCTACAATGAGGTAGCATGAGGGGGCAGCAGGCAGAGCAGCAGTGTTTCTGCCACCCCCCTTCCTGGCCAGAGCACCCCAGGTTGCTAAGAGCTCTTAGCAACCTCGGATGTTCTGGCTGGCGCCAGTCAGTGAGCTGGACAGGAAGCCAGTCAGTCAGTGAGCTGGGCGCCAGCCAATCAGTAAGCTGGGCAGGAAGCAAGACAGTCAGTGAGCTGGGCAGGACTCCAGCCAGTCAGTGAGCTGGGCAGGACGCCAGTCAGTCAGTGAGCTGGGCAGGAAGCCAGACAGTCAGGGAGCTGGGCAGGACGCCAGCCAGTCAGTGAGCTGGGCAGGACTCCAGGCAGTCAGTGAGCTGGGCAGGACTCCAGGCAGTCAGTGAGCTGGGCAGGAAGCCAGTGAGTCAGGCAGGATGGCAGCCAATCAGTAAGCTGGGCAGGAAGCCAGCCAGTCAGTGAGCTGGGCAGGATGGCAGCCAGTCAGTGAGCTGGGCAGGACTTCAGCCAGTCAGTGAGCTGAGCAGGAAGCCAGCCAGTCAGTGAGCTGGGCAGGACGCCAGCCAATCAGTAAGCTTGGCAGGAAGCCAGCCAGTCAGTGAGCTGGGTGGGACACCGGCCTGTACCAGAGCTAGCGTGTACCACCAGCACCCCCTTTCCGGTAACATGCACCACTGACATTCCCACCGCACATCCACCTGCTATCACCAAAGCACCTACCTTGACTTGACGAGGGCAGTCATTGGAGCAAATACCACTGAGCACTGTGTGGAGAAAAAAAAAGAAAAATCAGTTAGTCAAATGCCCGTGCAGCTAATGCTGTGGATTTGATAAAGGAGTACAGGCAGTTCACTCTGCATAGTGCATGTTCACATGGCTTAATGAATGAGTAAAAATGTGCTGACTTCAAAGGTGAACTCCAGCTTCAAAAATGCATACAGTATATACTTACATTGCTCCAGTTTGGCAATCTAAAAGTAAGACGTTCACAGAGTGAACGGCTCTGCGAACGTTTCATAAGTACACTCCTAAAAGTTCCGTTTTCAAGCACTGAAGGTATACACTCACCGGCCACTTTATTAGGTAGACCTTGCTAGTACTGGGTTGGACCCCCTTTTGCCTTCAGAACTGCCTTCATTCTTCATGGCATAGATTCAACAAGGTGTTGGAGACATTCCTCAGAGATTTAGGTCCATATTGACATGATAGCATCACGCAGTTGCTGCAGATTTGTTGGCTGCACATCCATGATGTAAATCTCCTGTTACACCACACCCCAAAGGTGCTCTATTGGATTGAGATCTTGTGACTGTGGAGGCCATTGGAGTACAGTGAACTCATTGTCATGTTCAAGAAACCAGTTTGAGATGATGTGAGCTTTGTGACATGGCGCATTATCCTGCTGGAAGACGCCATCAGAAGATGGATACACTGTAGTCATAAAGGGATGGACATGGTCAGTAGACATGTGCACTGCCAAAAAATTTGTTTAGTTTCGTTTCGTTTTAAATTCGGATTTGTGTTATTTCGTTTTTCGGGATTCGGGTGTGAAAGTCAATTCGGATTCGGAATTCGGATTCGGAGGAAATTCGGTAGCGTTAGGTCGAACGTTCGTTTCGTTTTCTGTTCTTATTCGTTTCTTATTCGTTTCGTTCGTTCGTGACATTCGAGGGGGAAAAAATATTTTTCTCCTTCTCTAATGTCACATTGCTCCAACGAACGAAACGAATAAGAACAGAATACGAAACGAACGTTCGAACTACCGAATTTCGGAAATGGAAATTCGGATTCGTTTGCATTCGTTATGTCTGTAATTCGGAATTCGGATACATCCGAATGTCCGAATTTCCGAAAATTCGTCCGAATTTCGATTCGGAACGAAACGAATCGCACATGTCTAATGTACAGCAACAATACTCAGGCAGGCCGTGGCTTTTAAATGATGCTCGATTGGTACTAAGGGGCCTAAAGTGTGCCAAGAAAATCTCCCCCACATCATTACACCACCACCAGCCTGAACCATTGATACAAGGCAGGAAGGGTCCATGCTTTCATGTTGTTTACGCCAAATACTGACCCGACCATCTGAATGTCGCAGCTGAAATCAAGACTCATCAGACCAGGCAGCATTTTTCCAATCTTCTATATTATTGTCCAATTTTGGTGAGCCTGTGCGAATTGTAGCTTCCGTTTCATGTTCTTAGCTGACAGGAGTGGCACCCGGTGTGGTCCTCTGCTGCTGTAGCCCGTCTGATTCAAGGTTGGACGTGTTGTGCGTTCAGAGATGGTATTCTGCATACCTCGGATGTAACGAGAGGTTATTTGAGTTGCCTTTCTATCATCCCGAACAAGACATTTTCGTCCACACAACTGCCGCTCACTGGATATTTTCTCTTTTTCGGACCATTCTCTGTAAACCCGAGAGATGTGTTGTGCGTGAAAATCCCAGTAGATCAGCAGTTTCTGAAATACTCAGACCAGCCCATCCGACACCAACAACCATGCCACGTTCAAAGTCACTTAAATCCCCTTTCTTCCCCATTCTGATGCTCGGTTTGTACTTCAGTAAGTCGTCTTCACCGCGTCTAGATGCCTGAATGCATTGAGTTGCTGCCATGTGATTGGCTGATTAGCAATTTGTGTTACCAAGCAATTGAGCAGGTGTACCTAATACAGAGACGGGTGAGTGTATGTGGAAACTGCAGAACACGGAGCTAGAACTGGAATTTTCCTTTAATGTCACCAGCAGGCACGTAACGTCACAATTCCCAATAAAGAAAGTAGGGCATGTGGATTTAACAGTCGCTATAATGTACGGCTCGCAGTCTCAGGAGGTAGGTCAGTGTCCCCAGGCACATTTTTCCCACAATTATGAAGCCAAATTTATAGATGGCCGATTTCCTGACCTTCCATATTTTTAGCACTTTGTATTTCAGGTTAATGAAGTGGTGTCATGGAAACGCACATTAGCGGCATACCAGCGAGACAAAAAAAATACACATTATCTCTAATTACGGTGCTTTGAGGTCCGGTAATATGTGAAAGGAGCTGGACCGCGAAGACGCGGACGTGTGGATGTGATGTGAGCCATTTCTAATAGAGGCTGAAGAGTTCCGGGGGAACTCCAGAAAATGGCGAAATGCAAGCTTGACTTCCATATATAGGAGCAGTCTCATCTGCCAAAGGATCCGACGTTCTGCTCTGCTGGTATTGTGACTCCCACCCTTTCGACCCAATGCTTAAAGTAGTATTAAACACTCAGAGGGGAATTTATCACAACTGGAACAGACAGAATCTGGAGCAACTGTGCACGGTGACCTATCAGCTTCTCTCTTTCATTTTCAAATCTTAACTGAACAAACTGAAGAGAGAAGCTGATAGGTCAATGTGCACAGTTGCTCCAGATTCTGTCTGTTCCAGTTTTGATAAATTCCCCTTTCAATGTTTTATCAGTAATGAATTGAGATCAAACGATATCCATTGTCCAGCAAAGCATTCCTTTAAAGTTTTGGCCAAGCAAACAAACAGTCATCATGTTTCTAAACAGCTCCAACTCTTTCCGCTCCGCTCCGCTCCGCTTCCCTAAACTTCCTGTCCAGTACAAGATCCCAATGGGCAACAGTCTCCAGCAGCACTCCATCTACTATCGTGGAGAAGGGAGGAGAGGGGAACAGGAGGAGGGGATTGGCTTGCCCTGCTGTGCGTTTATGGAGACACACACAGCTTACCAGCACACACATGGGTGACTCTGTAGGACCCTGCAAAGGAAAGGTAGTCACCCTAAAACAGGCATTCTATTATCCTCACAGTGCGCAGGGATCGCCAATATCCGGCATTTTATTATCCTCACAGTGCCCAGGGATCGCCAATATCCGGCACTCTATTATCCTCACAGTGGCCAGGGATTGCCAATATCAGGCACTCTATTATCCTCACAGTGCCCAGGGATCGCCAATATCTAGCACTCTATTATCCTCACAGTGCACAGGGATCGCCAATATCCAGCATTCTATTATCCTCACAGTGGCCAGGGATCGCCACAATACAGCACTCTATTATCCTCACAGTGCCCAGGGTTCGCCAATATCCGACACTCTATTATCCTCACAGTGCCCAGGGATCGCCAATATCCGGCACTCTATTATCCTCACAGTGCCCAGGGATCGCCAATATCCGGCATTCTATTATCCTCACAGTGCACAGGGATCGCCTCACAGTGCCAGCATTCTATTATCCTCACAGTGCCCAGGGATCGTCAATATCCAGCACTCTATAATCCTCACAGTGCCCAGGGATCGCCAAAATCCAACATTCTATTATCCTCACAGTGCCCAGGGATCGCCAATATCCGGCACTCTATAATCCTCACAGTGCCCAGGGATCGCCAATATCTGGCATTCTATAATCCTCACAGTGCCCAGGGATCGCCAATATCTGGCATTCTATAATCCTCACAGTGCCCAGGGATCGCCAATATCTGGCATTCTATAATCCTCACAGTGCCCAGGGATCGCCAATATCTGGCATTCTATAATCCTCACAGTGCCCAGGGATCGCCAATATCTGGCATTCTATAATCCTCACAGTGCCCAGGGATCGCCAATATCTGGCATTCTATAATCCTCACAGTGCCCAGGGATCGCCAATATCTGGCATTCTATAATCCTCACAGTGCCCAGGGATCGCCAATATCTGGCATTCTATAATCCTCACAGTGCCCAGGGATCGCCAATATCTGGCATTCTATAATCCTCACAGTGCCCAGGGATCGCCAATATCTGGCATTCTATAATCCTCACAGTGCCCAGGGATCGCCAATATCTGGCATTCTATAATCCTCACAGTGCCCAGGGATCGCCAATATCTGGCATTCTATAATCCTCACAGTGCCCAGGGATCGCCAATATCTGGCATTCTATAATCCTCACAGTGCCCAGGGATCGCCAATATCTGGCATTCTATAATCCTCACAGTGCCCAGGGATCGCCAATATCTGGCATTCTATAATCCTCACAGTGCCCAGGGATCGCCAATATCTGGCATTCTATAATCCTCACAGTGCCCAGGGATCGCCAATATCTGGCATTCTATAATCCTCACAGTGCCCAGGGATCGCCAATATCTGGCATTCTATAATCCTCACAGTGCCCAGGGATCGCCAATATCTGGCATTCTATAATCCTCACAGTGCCCAGGGATCGCCAATATCTGGCATTCTATAATCCTCACAGTGCCCAGGGATCGCCAATATCTGGCATTCTATAATCCTCACAGTGCCCAGGGATCGCCAATATCTGGCATTCTATAATCCTCACAGTGCCCAGGGATCGCCAATATCTGGCATTCTATAATCCTCACAGTGCCCAGGGATCGCCAATATCTGGCATTCTATAATCCTCACAGTGCCCAGGGATCGCCAATATCCGGCACTCTATTATCCTCACAGTGCCCAGGGATCTCCAATATCCAGCATTCTATAATCCTCACAGTGCCCAGGGATCGCCAATATCCGGCACTCTATAATCCTCACAGTGCCCAGGGATCGCCAATATCCGGCACTCTATTATCCTCCCAGTGCCCAGGGATCGCCAAAATTCTAACACTGTATTAGGTAATTATTGTCCTCAAAGCTTCCTTATTAATAACTTCCCCACCTCCTAATGTCCCTCTTCCTGTCCCCTTCATATCTTCTTATTGATAAAGGTAAAAGGATCTGACAAGAAGGTGCCTGGATATGCCAGATTTAGGGCCCTTGGCGCTACAAGGCTAGGAGAGACCACAGAATGACTTTAAGAAAGAAAGATGTGTATGTATATGTGTATGCAAACATATTGCAGAGACAGACACACATAGAGACATACATTGATATTTTTTTACATTGTTATAGATTGAGTAAGTGTGAAAACATGTATCCGCTCCTCCAGGCTGGGTATAGAAATGCTATATGAGTTGATCGGAAGGATTTTAAACCTCGGATGAAACGTGCCCCAGAACTGGTTACCCGACAGACTGCGACTCGCTCACTGATGCGTGCTCTGTCTTCGTTTAAAATGCCTAAACATAGTGAAAATGTCTAACTCTACCATCAGCCAGGGGGAATCATAATTTAAACGCATGATTTGACAAGAAATTGGTGCAGAAAACGCCAAACAGAAAATAGTTTTCACTGAAATATCTGCAACGATCGGTTTCATTGACGTTATCAAAAGTGGGCGGCGACATTTTTGCCTGAAAGTGAACCTGTTCATATAATGAAAATATACAAATGCAGAGGACATCTTTAATCACTGGTTGAGGTTATATATAGATCTTGATGTAAAATTTGATCTTGACACCACGTTCTAAGATTCCCTATTGGTCATTTAGGCTTATCAACCATATTGAAAGACCAATAAGGAGGCTTGAGAGGTGGATGGGGTGGGGAAACACGGACAAATCTACCTGCACTTGAACACAAACGATCCATCTCCCGGCACACTCTGGGGACCCCTTGTTTTTGGAAAACTGGGTTGCGTCTTATGCATCCTGCAAGTCCCAGGTCATGCTAGGACTTACAGCTCCTCAGCAGCTGAGGGTCAAAGGATGTAGGTCAAATGAAGCAGATTGTAGTCTTGGCCCTGATGACAGATTGCGTACTCACAGAAATTCAGCCTTCTGTCTGTGAAACTGAAGTCAGAGCTTTGCAGGAGCAGATGACCAATTACCATCTCGCTGTCCCTCCCCGGCCCCTTTAATACTCGCTAAACATCTGTTTAGGAGCGCACTCGACTCTGTGCCAAGACATACAGCTAGACCAGGCAGACAGTGCCTGATTAAACCGCCGTGCTCCGATAAGGTTCCCCCGTCCCCACACCTTGCAAAGCAATTCCTTTATTATGCCTAAAATACAAACTTTTTGATCTATCGGCAAATTAGCGGGGACTTTACAGAACTGATAAGGATTTTCTTTGTCTCCGATTTGAAAAAGGGAGACGATAGGCATTCGTTTTGTTATGTGACGACTTTAATTAATCCTGAGTGCTTAAATGTAAAACTGAGAGCAAAAGGAGACAGAGAAGAAACAAAGGACGAGAGGCGAGGAGGAAGGAATGGAAAATCAAGATTATGAAGAAGAGAAGAAAATGCCCCCCAGCCCCATTTTCATCTCATCTTCATAATCTCAAAAAGAAATGTGTTTTAAAAAAAAATGTTGTGGAGTAATTTTGCCACAAAAGTACAACTATCGGATTTGCTGCCAATGACCTTTCAATTGTGTAGCCTGGGAAATCTATGTACGCTTGTTTTAAAAAAAGGAGATTTACTTAACCACCTGGCCCTTTATTATCCCCTATGTAGCGGAGCAATTTTTACATTTCAACTGTTTATTTGCTGATAACTTTGTAATTACTTGAGATAAAGTCATACATGCACTACTTTTGGGAAACACTACAGGGGATATTCACTTAGCTGCCAAAGGCAGCCGAGTGAATAACCGAGCCGAAGTGAAGTGAGTCGAACGCTGTTCGGCTAATCACTTCGACCTTGTACGACTGATTTCAGACGTACATCAGCTATAATCAGCCGGACATCGGCTGCCTTCGGTCAGCCGAACATGCTCTGTTCGGCTGAGCCGCAGTGCAGAAGGAGTTCGACTCAGCCCATCCAACATCTGGATGAGCTGAGCCGAAGCTCTGGCAGCTCACTCGCTGCCGTTCACCCCATTCTAGTAACCTTCAGATTTTTTAGTATAAAACAATAGTGTAATGTGTGCCTTACTGTAATCCATGTTAGATACACGGTGTCTGTGTATAGGTTTGTAACCTGAGCCAGCACTACAGGAAGAGGCCCTGAGCTGCAAAGGGAAGTTCTCCCCCAGCATAAGAAGACATGAGGATTTAAAAGGAAGAGCAGCAAAGAGAAGGGAAACTACCATGGATTACAGTAATGGTTTATGTTAAAAAAATCTGAGGGTTTAATGCCACTTTAATTGTATTTACTCAATGACACTTGCAGACTATCTGTCAGTGTCATTTTACACAGCTGCATTTTAATAGTCATTCATGCTGTGTAATACAAAGCAAATACCGGTTGTCATTTTGACAGCCGGTAATTAGGACTACTAGTGGCAGGGGGGAAAGAGCAAGACATTTAGGCCTCATTCACGCGTATGCGTGTATTGTACCATATGCAAATAAATGGCTTCATACACATAGTTGCGTATGGAGCCGTATATTTGCGTAGCGTAAAAATGCGCAAAAACAGAATGGAACCGAGATGCGTCCGGGCAGCGTATTTTACGCACATATTGTAACAGACTTACCCGTCCTCGGTCCAGTGCTGCCTGGCGGGGCCGAGCACAGCCAGCTTGGCAGCCAGCTCCTCCCCTTCAGGGCCGTCCAGCTCGGCAGCTAGCTCCTCCCCTTCAGGGCCGTCCAGGACGGCAATCAGCTCCGCCCTCTCACGTCCGTCATGTACAGGACCCAGCTCCTCCCCTCCTCGCTCGGCAAGGAGGGATTTAAGGGAGCTGAATTGTTTGTTCAGCGTCTGACCGTTGTGAACGGTGCACGCCGAACAAGACGAGGAGTTGGCTATTGCAGCACATGCACCAAAGGACCCAGCAGCGATCCCTCTAAAGCGCAAGTAGCCTGAAGGCATATGTGACAGTATCTACAGGGTTGCTGACTTATGCCATAATACTAAATCTGGAGTTAAATGGATTGTGAAGTGCTGTTGTGAACTTAAACACTGTGAAGGGGTGGATAACATAGTCTGTGCCTCAGCTCTCATATTCCTTCAATAGACTGTTAACCTGCTCACTACTGATTGTCTCCTGCTGGAGCTATACTTATATACTGTCATTTCCTTCAGTAGTCTACTATCAATAAGCATTGCTGAACCTGTGTGACTTCAAGCTGTGAGGGGTATTGCTATCGCAGTCTGTGCCTCTGTTTCCACATCCCTGCTAAAGACTGTTAACTAGTTCAATGCTGATTACCACCTGTCGTAGTTAAACCTGTGTGCTGTGAAGGTTGAAGTTTTACCAGGGGAGTTACACACTGCTAGGAAGCATTTCCCGCACACTTGCTGGGACTGGATTGGTTCAGTACCTTTAACCACACAACTGAGTGACTAGAACCTGCTGTAGTGACATAGTGTGAATTGTGTGTTGCGTCTCCTATAAACACTACCGACTTGTTGCGCTGTGGAAGCAGGTGTGTTGGAGGGATTCGCAATACTCAGTTCACCCAAACTAGATCAGGGGAACCAGGAGACCCTGTAGCACTCACCTACCCCTTCTCCTCTGCCGATACTAAACTCATAGTTGCCCAAGTGGCAGGGAATGATGTGAAGTGATTCCAAACCCTCCATCAAACACTAAATGGAGTGTGAAGGAAGGAATCAAAACTGAACCCTGTCATTACACCAGTAACTCCGCAGTTTAGCGTCCAGTTATAGCCTCACGGGTCATTACACATATATGCGTGTTTACGCGTGTACAGTTCATTAAAATTATTAAGAATGATGCATTCTGGGATTGCATATAGTGCACGCATATAGGTGCATGTACACGTATATACAATTTTGCTCTTACGTTGTGTGTGAAGGAGGCCTTAAGATGCATCCTAAAAACCCTGCTGATATTTCTTAGGACGTATCTCTTATGTTCAAAATCCCCAACTGATTAAGGCGACCCTGTCTTTAGAGTCATCAACCAGTCATCATCGACCAGTAGCCGGGTGGCGAGCCTATTCTTTGCTGTCTAGCAGAGATATGAGTATGGCTGCTATCCAACACTTTAAAGTGTCTCAGATAGGACAACCCGCTGGGTGTAGTGGATCCTTCTGCCTTTGGTAACGAATGCAGTAGTGGGGTTGTGGCCACTGGCTCCGTTTCTGCATCCATCAATCCGCCTGCTCCTTGATGATTGGGGAGTCCGAGCTTCGACTCAGCAGGGAGTGCCAAACCTCTGCAGAGAGATCACTGCTTCCCCACAGAGAGCAAGGGTCCTTGTCTGCAGCACACTGACAGGCCATAGGTTCTTCTACTCAGACTGTAATTGCTTTAGAAAACAAAACAACTGCAAGTCATTGAACACCTTTTGATTTGACGCACTTGAAATGTATTTACTGTAGCTGATTTAAGCTGAAGGTTTAATTGGGCTTTAAAAACAGCTCTGCGCAGTTCAGCTACCATTTCCTTGAGTGCACTGTGTTGGCTTGTAACCGGTCCCTATAGGTTACGCCATATTACTGCTTCTCGTGCATTCGTATTCCAGGAAGCCCAACGTGTTTCACACTGTATTTCAGGAATGGAGTGTGTGGGTGGTTTTCAACTTGGAGCAGTAAGAAACTGCGAAAAAAAATAAGGCAAGGTGACATATGCTCGCTAAAACAAGGTCTCACACCCCCTTCCGAACATATGTTTCTTTAAAAATGAAAACTGGTTTGTTTCTGGTTGGCATAGAAACAATATTTTAGCTGGTTTAGGCAAAAGCATCATTTCACATCATCACTCATACATGGCAGGAGGGAATGCCAACGTTTCCTCATTACCTATGACTTTGACAAAATAAGCGTCGGCTTCGAAGTTATTCAGTAAGACGTGGATGGCGTTGTCATCAGGACTTCCTGTGCTGAGCACGATGATGTCCAGGATGCCCTGCAAAATAAATCAGATTGGCCACAATGAATAGAAAGGCAGACCAGAAAAAGAATTGGCTATGTGGTCTACAGACTGTATTAGCTGGAGGTAGTGTGGACATCAATTATGTTAAAGGGTCAGAGTAAATGGATTCAATATTTTTTAATTATTGGTGGAACCAGGTGAGCCGAGTCAGCCCCTGGCTCCTTATATGTTTTGGAAACTCTTACAGTGAGACCTCACTTCTATAATTCCTGGTAGGGATGCACCGATACTAGTATTGGTATCAGTCCCGAGTATTTGGCCGAGTACTCGTACTTGCCCAAATGCTCCCATTCTTACCTCCGATATCGGAACTTCCGGTCAGAGGCAGATCTCCCTCTGACCAGCAGTGCCGAGGGAGCATGGAGACGGCTTCCTTTCCAATCAGGAAGCCGGGCGGTGGGTAATAACCCGCCTTCCTGATTGGCTAGGAAGCCGGCTTCATGTGTTGCTAAGCACCCTGGCTTCCTAACCAATCAGGAAGCTGAGCAGCACGTAATGACCCGCATTCCCGGCTTCTTGATTTATCAGGAAGCCACGTTGCCTAGGAACAAGTGAACCAGGCTTGCTAGCCAATCAGGAAGCCGGGAGGAGGGTCATGACGTGCCGCCCGGCTTCCTGATTGGCTAGGAAACCAGCTTTACTTGTTGGAAGGCAGTCTGGCTTCCTAACCAATCAAGAAGGCGGGCGGCATGTCATTACTCGCGTCCTGGCTTCCTAATTGGTCCGGAAGCCAGGCAGCCTCTGAAGCCGGTGTTCTTTTGCTAGTACACCGGCTTCACAGGCAATCAGGAAGCCGAGCGACAGGCCATGATCCACCGCCCGACTTCCTGATAATCAGATAATCAGAGCACACGGATCCGGTACTTGGTATCGGCGAGTACCAAAAATAAATAAATATCGGTACTCATATTTGATACCGAAAAAACGGTATTGGTGCATCCCTGATTCCTGGTTCTGTATCTGTCCACCTGGGAGTTTTGGATGTTTCCTGTGTTCCAGCTCCTCCTGCTACATTCTCCATAATATAAAACAAATACAAATTAGGAAGGATCAATGGGAACCCATTATAATGGGCATAAAAGACATGCGGACCTGGGAACTCAGCACAGGGGTGGTGGGAGACCCTCATAATGGCCAAAGCAGGTTCACAGATCCAGGAACATGTTAGAAAAATTGATTAGCCCATTCCCT
>NW_017306274.1:3781056-3819203 GCF_000935625.1 Nanorana parkeri
TTTATTACTGTCTGTACAGACCCAACTCCTTTGCCCCTCCCCTCATCTCCCTGCACAGTCTTTTGTAGCAGGCAAAGGAGGGAGTGAAGGGGAATATTATAAAGTTTTATCTGATGACAGCTCTGAGTCTGCTGGGGCTTCTGACATCACATCCAAGATGGCGGCACCCAACAGAAGTCTCTGGGCTTTTGGATGTCTACACAAGGGAGGCTTGTACAGGTAAAACCATGCCTGAAATAACACACATATAACTGACCATAATGAATGGTATGGGGACAGGGTCTCTTGGGAGCACAATCTCACATCAACAGGGACGTCTTAGTTAATTAAAGCAGAACTTTGGCCAAGCAGCTAAATACACAGATGAGATACACATGTGGGAGATGTTTTACTTGCCAAGGGACCATCCAGTTATGAGATTTCCACAGCTCTGACTTTTTCTTTTCTGCAATTGAGTAAAACTTACAGGTCTCCTCCCCACCCCCAGCCTGTGACTGGACAGTGAAAGGTGAAGCAGCAGACTCATGAGCTCATCTCTCCGTCACTCTTCTATCTGCTCCTATCAGCATGCTGCTATCACTGATTGGCTTCTTGTGCTACCTCTTCAAATGTGGGCTCTGCTATACAGGACCTCTCCAGAGAGACCACTGCTTCCACACAGTGAACTAGAGTCATTGCTGGCAGCGGACAGGCTTTTCTACTCTGGCAGTGGCTGCTTTATCAAGAAAACAAACTACATGAATTTTGTTTTGATTCACTGGGAATGCATTTAGGTGACTGAAACTGAAAGTTCAATTGCGCTTTAAGAGGAAGGAACCAGGTTCTCCTATTCATCAGCCATTTATGTTTGACATAGCAAGCAATGAATATACACCATCAGCCATAACATTATGACCACCGGCCTAATATTGAGTAGGTCCCCCTTCTCCTGACCCATTGAGGCATGGACTCCATTAGACCTCTGAAGGTGTGCTGTGGTATCTGGCACCAAGCCGTCAGTAGCAGATCCTTTAAGTCCTGTAAGTTATGAGGTGGGGACTCCATGGATCGGACTTGTTTTTCCAGCAGATGACTGACTGATTGAGATCTGGAGAATTTGAAGGCCAAGTCAACAGCTCGAAGTCGTTGTTGTGTTCCTCAAACCATTACTTGTACCATTTTTGCAGTGTGGCAGGGAGCATTATCCTGCTGAAAGAGGCCATTGACATTAGGGAATACCGTTTCCATGAAGGGGAGTACTTGGTCAGCATCAATGTTTAGGTAGGTGGTACGTGTCAATGTAACATCCACATGAATGGCAGGACCCAAGGTTTCCTAGCAGAACATTGCCCAAAGCGTCACACTGCCTCCGCTGGCCATTGTCTTCCCATAGTGCATCCTGGTGCCATCTCTTCTCCAGGTAAACGACTCACATGCACCCGGCCATTCACATGATGTAAAAGAAAACGTGATTCATCAGACCAGGCCACCTCCTTCCATGGCTCCGTGGTCTAGTTCTGATGCTCTTGTGCCCATTGTAGGCACTTTTTGGTGGTGGACATGGGGTCAGCATGGACACCTTGATCAGTCTGCAGCTTCGCAGCTCCATGCACAACAAACTGCGATCCTCTGTGTGTTCAGACACCTTTCTAAAGGAACCAGCATTCACTTTTTCACTAATTCGTTTATTGGATTGGTCTACACAGGCCAGCCTTTGCTCCCCATATGCATCAATGAGCCTTGGCCACCCATAACCCTGTTGCCTGTACCCCAGTTCTCCTTCCTTGGACCACTTTTGGTTGGTCCTGACCACTGCAGATCAGAAACATCCCTCATGAGCTGCATTTTTGGAATTTCCCTGACCCAGTCGTCTAGCCATCACAATTAGGCCCTTGTCAAAGTCCCTCAAATCCTTACACTTGTCCATTTTTTTCTGCTTCCAACACATCATCTTCAGGGACAAAATTTTCACTTCCAGGTGCCATTGTAATGTATTCCCCCCACCCCCCCCCACACACACACTTCTATGTGCCATTGTAATATTTCACTTGTTCTGCCTGTTGAAGGGGATCCTCTGAGACCCTGAAACATTGCATTGAGTGTATCATGCTATGTTGCTCAAGCATCAATAAATAGACGCATTCAATTTACTATTTGGAGTGCCGGTGTCTATATTTCTATTTGTGATTGTGACAGTCGCCATCCTTCGACAGCCGCAGCACCCACTTTAATATTTTGGAACAGCGGTTCAGAGTGCAATGGGTTCATGGACTGTATCCTGTGTGTATTGTAATATATCCCCCCACTTCCAGGTGCCATTGTAATATATCCCCCCACTTCCAGGTGCCATTGTAATATATCCCCCCACTTCCAGGTGCCATTGTAATATATCCCCCCCACTTCCAGGAGCCATTGTAATACATCCCCCCTCTTCCAGGTGCCATTATAACCAGATAATCAATTCACGTCACCTCTCAGTGGTCATAATGTTATGGCTGATCGGTGTAAGAACCAGAACATAATAAACTGGATATTCAATCTTAAAAAAAGTCTCCGGTGACACAACGCTGACATCAACATCAAAGTGATGGAACTTTAGAGACTGGCATTCTGGCATAGTTAATTATTTGAGATCAGACTTTATTAAAAGTTACGAGGACGAAAGTGGCGTGATATCACCACCACTCATAAATTTGTGTCATCAATTATTCAAGAGTCCGAGTCTCAAAAACCGATTCCTCCTCTTAACCCTTGCTGCTCCACAGATAACCACGTCGGAAGCTGCCAGGGCCACGTTTTCTTTTTCCCTCCATTGTGCCCGAGGTGATATATTCCCACAGCTAATCTCCCAACATAAAAACTGCGGTGGAGAAATGATGCCATAAAATGTACCGTATGTAATTATGCTCTTATCACCTAATGAAATATAATGGTTGGTGGTAATGAATCAGATTTAATTAAAAGGATATTAAGGCCCTTGCATCTTACGCCTATTACATGGCCTCTGTTCGATTAAATGGAACGCGTTAAAGATACAGGGTTGTGTGGAACGTGGCTTTGATCACAAAGAAGGGTATTTGTTATATCGTAAAATGTATTCTGCATGAATAAAATTCCTGGCATGTGACAATAGAGAGCAACCGATTCCATTTGCGAAAAGCTCCACCTTTTAATAATTAAAAAGCCAACCCTTAGCTCCAGTCTAGTGACTTTGCCTAGGCTGAGTTGATGTCATCTGTCTGCTGCAGGCAGGAGGAAGCATTTCCTCAGTCTCCTTTCATCCAGGGATCCCTCAGACTCGCTGCCCGGCTTCCTGATACCAGGAGTATCGAGCTAGGCATCGGAGCATTTGAGTGAGTACAAATACTCGCCCAAATACTCAACATCGGCACAAATACTAGTATCGGTATCGGTGCATCCCTACCTGTAATATATCATAAATAAATAATAAGTGGTTCAGAAAAAAAAAATTACTATGTACGTTTTGCAATTATATACCGTTTTACCATATTTGTTCATCCCATACTTAGGATCTGTTTCTTGCTTTGCAGTGGTACACACAGGTAGTGTTTTGCAGCTCCTTCACACAATGCAAGCCTATGCGTTGGCCCACTAACTGAAAACAATGCACTCCCTGTGCGGCAGATATCTCATCTCAGCAGCTATGAAGTAGTTAGGCAGAGTCATTGTAGCAGCTCATCTACGCTGCCTCTAGTGGCCAATCTACAGATCTACAAAATCTCTAAACTGAATACAATGGATGAATATGGCAGCACAAACTTGTAAAAAATGAGTCGTGCCATCTCATGCGCTGGCTGAAAATACTCTATACTGTCTGTTATAAAAATCAGCTCCGTGTCGAAAATAAACGATCCCTTTGCTTTGATATGATAGATCAAAGTATACATTTCAATGGCTCGGCTGCTGAAAGTCTTCTACAGGCCTGAAACCTGTACAAACCATTAAAAGCGCCGGTGACCCCCTGGAACATTCTTTTTTCGTTCCGGACCCGTAGCTCCGGTAACAAGAGATCTTCCCGACGAGCGGGATTGTGTGCCGCGGCATCAGAGGAGCGCAGCGGTTTTCATGAATCACGCTTGATCTGCCCGTGCATCTCAAAGTCTCCGCCTAATTAAGTCATTTGCTTTCATTATCTACCTCTGGCTCCGACAATCTGACATTACAGAGGAGCCGGGAGTGCGAATTCTAAAAGGGAAAGAGGGACGCGTGGCAATTAAAAGTAGCAAGAAAAGCGATCTCACGTCTTCGTAGATGTCAAAGAAGGTCGCCACCGCCGCGTCTTTTATTTGATTTAGGTCGGAGAGCTCCCAGTGGACTTCGAACACACGCGAGCATGTGGTGTTCTTGCAGGGGACGTTCTCCAAGAGGAAGGCTTGCTGGTTGCTGAGAAGAGAGAAAACAAAAGATTAGAAAATGAGGTCCATTACGGCAAGGGTTAATGTGTTACTGTGAGGAACAATGATATAGAAAAGCATTTAACGGCCAAACAAAAGCCTTGCACCTTTTAATCTCTAGCGCTGTACCTCTGCAGGATTTGGAACTGTTTTTTGCTTGCCAATGCTCTCTTAACTCTTACAGAAAATGATGCTTCTTGGTCTCCCATTGCAGTGGTCTGTGCTGGCAGAGTTCAGTAATAGCCACGCCCCTCACACAGGCTTATTAGAGCAGGGATGTCCAAACTCCGGCCCTCCAGCTATTTTGAAACTTCAAATCCCATGAAGCATCTCTCTCCGGGGAGCCATGTCTGTGAGAATCTTGCAAAGCCACCACAGCTGGAGGGCCGGAGTTTTGACATCCCAGTATTAGAGGGAAGGGCAGAGGGCGTGTCTAGCCAGGTGTGCTACCTTACTGAGAGCACTGGGTCTTCTCTAGTGCCTATTATAATGCATTTAGATGCACAAATTGCTGCAAGTGCAAAAAGGAGGGAAGACTACTAAAATGGAGATTTTTATGTCTATATGACTATATGATACCGATTCCTGTGATCTGAGATTTCACATTGGACTCTAAACCAGGGGAGGGGGGAATCTCTGGTCCTCTAGCTGCTATGGAACTACAAGTCCCATGAGGCACTGAAAGAGTGACTGACTCCCAAAGTCAAATGCATATTGGGATTTGTAGTTTAAAGCACAGCTGAAGGGCTGGCGTTATAGGGATTGCTCTTAAGTAGGCCTCATGTGTTAAAGTCATGCGTTGGAGGACTGCAATTATTCTGACTAGGTTGCTCTCACACTTGGGTTGGCTTGCTTGGTAGTCTCGGAAGCAACCAAGGGACCAAAGCATAAATAAAAGCATCACACCATAATATTTAGAGTTTTATCTGTAAAAAAATAAGTCAAGGCAACTGGACTTGCTGTATTTTTCTTGAAGACGTTTCACGGGTCATCCGACCAGCTTTCTCAATTCAGAGTGACTTGTACAAAAATTCTCTGGGAATTCTGAATTGAGAAAGCTGGTTGGACGACCAGTGAAACGTCTTCAAGAAAAATACAAAGTGAATGGATATGCTGCATTCTCAGTGATGTCACTGGTCTCAAGTGAATGGATAGGCTGCAATCTCAGTGATGTCATCGGTCTCTAGTGCATGGATGGGTTGTATGTTTAGTGATGTCATCAGTCTCAAGTGAACTGATAGGCTGCATTCTAAGTGATGTAATCAGACTCTAGTCAATGGATATGCTGCATTCTCAGTGATGTCACCGATCTCTAGTGATTGGATAGGCTGCATTCTCAGTGATGTCACCGGTCTCTAGTGAATGGATAGGCTGCATTCTCAGTGATGTCACCGGTCTCTAGTGAATGGATAGGCTGCATTCTCAGTGATGTCACCGGTCTCAAGTGAATAGATAGGCTGCATTCTCAGTGATGTCACCGGTCTCTAGTGAATGGATAGGCTGCATTCTCAGTGATGTCACTGGCCTCAAGTGAATAGATAGGCTGCCTTCTCAGGGATGTCACCGGTCTCTAGTGAATGGATAGGCTGCATTCTCAGTGATGTCACTGGTCTCAAGTGAATAGATAGGCTGCATACTAAACCAGCAAATGGCGACAAGCTTGATAATAAAATGGCAGTTACCCCAGTAAAATGTCAAACTACAAGCCACAATATTTTAACCTACACAGGTGCTCTTCTTCAATTCAATAACAAAGGCTAAAAGAATAGGACAGCTAAAGGAGACGCACAGAGCATACACATCTGTGTATGATTACATGCACAGCAACATTGCAGTCATGTGCACAGGTCCACTTTAGCAGCACTTGTTGCTTGCCGTTGCTGGGCACAGGACAATTATGGACAATCCAGGAAAATGAATTAAATTAGCAGAACGAGAGATAACTATCCGCATTTACAAAACACGGTGCGATGACCCTGAACATGCCGAGGCTCAGCCGTATCCCATCACCAGCCAGATTTGATAAGGACTGATCGATAATAGAGCAATCATTGCCAAATAACCATTATTACAGAAGGCAGAAATACTTTAGTTATGCTGAATAGCACTCTGCTTCTCATTCTCCGATGGAATGCAGAATGACAGGCTTATACCCATCAGTAATATCATTGAGTAGCCTATAAACAAGACTTTTTCAAAAATAAAAAGGCTGGTGTCTTGCCGCTTCCAAGATCTACAGTGAAATATCAATACAAGTCCTCAGGGATTGTGAGAATCCAAGAAACTGGCAGGGGAACCTAGAGAGGGCCTGAATTGTGGAAGCTGTGCCCCCCAAAAAAAAGGCAAGCAGAAGACAAAGGACTAGTTGTCAGTATTGCCCGTGGTTTTCCTGCAGTTGATCTTTTCCCCAATACTGGCTTATAATGCCTAGCTCTGCACTGTGTATCTGTTTGGAAGCGGCCATCTTGGTAGACACAGGGCTTGGCTTTCCCACGTTAGAGCGGACCCCTGATATCTAGTGATCTGATGGCTGATGAGGGAATGTTTAAAGAAGCAGCAGGAGAGGTAAAGGAAGCCAAGATCTACAGAATGGATAAAGCAGAAGCAGGGAGATCCTTGCACTGCAGGTCCTCAGGTGCAGCTTCCTCTCCAGCAAGGAGAACAGTGAGCAGCACAGTACTAATCTGGTGAGACTAGCAGTCAGAGTCAGCAGTGCCTTAGGTGATCTCGCACAGCACATGTAGAGCTATGAGGCTACAGAATAGGAGTGACTATGTACAGTTCACTGCTATTGTTCAGAAGACATTCCAGACAAAATGTAGATTTATCAGAGTACTGCTATGGCAGAATTAACATTTCTAGTTCTCCCCTATAAGAGAGCAGTTCAGGTCCAGTTAAACTAGAGGCATAAATGAAACATTAGCAGTTGTCATTGGGGACATCACTCAAAGTTAAATTGGTACATACACACTTGTACAAAAAGACAGAAAGTCTCCCTGTGAGGCCTCACAACCACAATTAGTGTGTTAAGGGGGCAATGCACAGGCACCTGGGTGGTTTACCCCCAGACCCGTACGGAGCTACAGACCATCTATTATGGGGCTGGAGGAAGTAAACAATGAATTATGTGAAACGTGGACGCATTCTCTGCCCCCCTCCCCTTCCCATTAACTTGAATCATGGGTGCTTCTCTGTAATGTACTTAGGCTTAAGGGCAAATCTTAATAATGGGCACGCGCATATTGGATTCTGTGCACGCAATTGTCAGCTCGCTAGGCATGTTGTTGCGCACGCATGTTCACTGACGTCTGATCCACTATGAAGTCAGTGCGAGTCCTGAATCCATTGCTGACTGGTCTCAGCTGTATCCTGACCCTGCTGCTTGGCTTCCTGTGTTCTGACCTGGCTTCATCCCTGACTCTGCTTCTGATTACCGACTTGGCACTTCTACCCGGCTACAGGCTTCCTTGTGTTCGATCCTGGCTTGTGACCCCGACTACTCTGCGTTTCTTGATTTGGCACCTTATCCTTGCAAGTGTTCCGCTGTGAATGATCCTGGCCTGTGACCTCGACTACTTTCCTGATTCACCTGTGGCTTCCACTGGGCTTTCCTGTTTGGACTCTGTGCTGTTACTCTTCAAGTCCGCTCCAGCCCATTACTCCACGTTGCTTCCCAGCCTGTGGCCTAGTCTCTGCCATTACCTCACTGAGGTCAACGCACTCAAATTCAGAAACTAGGGATGCACCGATACCACTTTTTTAAGACCAAGTACGAGTACCGATACTTTTGATCAAGTACTCGCAGATACCAATTACCGATACTTTTTCTTGAAGGGACAGGTCACATTTCTAAAGCAATACAAACTAATGCTTTAAGGTCACTTTCTTAAAATTATGATTCATGAGATGACGAGGGAGCATGACGCCGGCTTCCCGGCCAATCAGAATGCCAGGTGCTGCGTCATTACACGGCGCACGGCTTCCGGATTTGCTAGCTTCCTGGAGCCGGAGCCGTTTCCTGGCCAATCAGGAAACCGGGCAGCGTGTAATGATGCGCTGCCCGGCTTCCTGATACAGGAAGTACTCGTGCTAGGTATCGGAGCATTTGGGCGAGTACGAGTACTCACCCAAATACTGGGTATCGGCACCGATACCGATACTAGTATCGGTATCGGTGCATCCCTATCAGAAACCATGTTTACCATCGCAGTGGCACTCATGCGTCCCTGAGTCCTCACTCCTCCTGTTATCATCTCCAGGGAAGTTGGACTAGTGGTGCAAGGGTAGCCCTCTGGTCAGCTCAGTCTCCACCCAGGTACGTGACATTCTCCCTGCAGACATCCGTTAATATTTGAATTTAGACATTGGTGAATGGGAAGAGCACAAATCCCATTCGCTGCAGCGGCAGAGTGTCAGGAAACCAGGGGTGTCACCTCCCCACTGGGTCAGCGGGCACGGCGCAGGGTGCGGGTCTCCCTCCAGCCTGGCAGAACCACTGGCGCCCGGGTTGCAGGTGCGCATGCGCGGGTCGTGCGGCAGGTGCGCATGCGCAGTACGCAGGCTGCGCGCGCATCCCCAGGACCACAGATTAACCCTTTTGTACCTCTGCCTTCGGACGCTTCAGGCCATTTCCTGCCAGTGAGTTCCACTTCGTTCTTCTGCCAAACCATTGGCACTCCTGACACAGAGGGACTCGCAGATCAGTGTGGTGACGTCACCTTTCATGTATCGCCCTACATATGGATGTAACATGAACCATGGCCCCAAAGGTGGACTATGCCTTTAAATAAAGCTTCAACGATAAAGGAGAAGCCTAGAAAATCGAATAAATAATACAAAAGGCCTGAAAAATTCTATAAATAGCTCAGGATGCCTTGAATCTTCTGCAAATGATAAGGAAAGCCGAGACGGACCTATAAATAGCAGGCAGAGTTAACAATGATCTACATTCAGCTTGGCATGGATGAAGCAGGCATAGAAGATCTATTCCAGCACAGATACAAGTCTGAACGGTGAAGGTTCTCTACATTGCCCTGTAAGCGGAGTCCCCCCAGAGAGAGGCATGCCGGCTCTGTCACTTGGAATCTAGGCTCCATCTGTCATATAATAAAATATCTAGGACATGAAATGAAGGCACATATCCTGAACATGGTATGTATAGCACACGTCGCCCTGTGCGTCTCACGGCACATCATGACGGCAGAGCTTACTGTTTGCACTCCTTAAACGTGTTGAGCGAGATGAAAGAAGAAGGAAAATAAGTAAACTTATCCCAAGGTAAAAAAAAACACAAAAGGAACGTGGCAATTATCATCAAGCGAACAGGCTGCAGCTGTAGCAGAAGCGCCTCATTCATGCATGTGTGGCCGCGTTCGGGTGGCCGGAGTACAAAGACTTCATAAAGGCGGGCAGAGCAGCAACAATCCCTGGTCATTTAAAGTGGACCGCCTGGAAAAAATGTATTCAGAATGATTACACATCTGCTATGCTGCAAATAGCTGGGTGTAAGTTGATTTCCTGATGTTCAGTGCTAGTCACAACACACTTATAGCTGAGTGAGTCAGAGGGGGGACCCCCTCTTATAGCCCCGTATGGATTTTCACTTACAGAGATAGTGAAAAGATCAGCAGGCAGTGCTGGACTTTCCTGACAGAAAATCCTATAAGGTCTGTAAAGTGTCACAGAAGTACACAGAATATACACAGATATACTATAACTGACTAACTTGAAGTGTGTGAGAAAAAGAACAATCCTCTCTGGGTGATCGATGTGCATTGCAAGAGTTTAACAAACGTTGTTGCTGATTCCGATCTTTCTCTGTTCTGAAGAAAAGGCTGTTTGTTTCGCCAAGTCCTTTCAAGACTGATTCCTGAATGGGAGTCTTATTCTTAAATGGGAATGTCTGATTTCTGCATGGGATGGTCTGATTCTTAAATGAGAATGTCTGATGCCTGAATGGGAAAGTCTAATTTCTGAATGGGAGGGGGTCTGATTCCTGAATGGGAGGGTCTGATTCCTACATGGGAGGGTCTGATTTCTGAATGGGAGGGTTCTGATTTCTGAAAAGGGAGGGTCTGACTCCTGAATGGGATGGTCTGACTCCTGAATGGGAAGGGTCTACGCCCTGAATAGTAGGGGTCTGATACCTCAATGGGAGGGTCTGACTACAGAAACAGAGGAGCCTGATTACTCTAGAGCAGTGCTCCCCAACCTTTTTATCGCCGCGGACCGGTCAACGTTTGATAATTTTACCGCGGCCCGCTGAGGGGGGGGGCGTTGATTGTTTATATTTTAGATTGTTTTGATGTAATAATATTATAAATTATAATTAAAAATAATTAATAATTAAATATTATAATAGTGCATGCAGCATTGTTGCAGATCGCACTGGACCGGAAAACGCAGGCACTAATGTGTTATGCATTCCGGTGCCGCGATCGCACTGCAGGCGGGGGGCGAGGCTTCAGTACCATTGAGTTCAATGGACCACCACGCCCCCTCCTGCCCCAAAACACTCTTTTTTTTGGATCACTTATACATTTGGAGTCCAATAGACTGTATTGTTCAAGCTCTGATGAAGTGGGATTTTGGCCCCCAAAACATGTTGGTTGCCTTGTGTTTCCTTTGTTGATTTATGATATTAACAAAGGATGTTTGGATTCCCATGGCCAAGGTTTGACACTCTTTCTTGGCTCACTTATATGTTTGGGGTCCAGTAGATACCATATGCTATATTGTCCAAGCCCTGATAAAGCTTGATTTTTGGTCCCCGAAACTCATTGGCTGTCTTGTGTTTCTGTTGCCGACTTGTGATATTAACAAAGGACTTTCGGATTCTCATGGCCAAGGTTTGGCAATTGTTTTTGGCTCACTTATACGTTTGGTGTCCAATAGATACCATTGGCTACATTGTCCAAGCCCTGATGGTGATGGATTTTTGGCGCCTGAAATGTATTGACTGCCTTGTGTTTCTCCTGCCCTGTCTCTATTTTTACTTTTCTGCTATGGGTCTGTTTATTTGACATTTCCACTTTTACTGGTGTTTTAGGGTAACGCCCACTTTATAGTTGTTACATGTCCCCCACGCATACAATAATTGCTGCTTCCATTTTTATGTGATGTTCATGTGTTTAAAGTAAAACTGAAACAAAAACATTTCATTTTAATTTTTGGATAAAGTACAGGTGGGTTTAAACCCCATCAGTGGCTTGTGTTGTGTCTCTAAGACAGGAAGTGAAGAGAAATCACCCCATTGAAACATAGACCACAAAGAAAAAGAAAACTGACGAGTCTAGTTGTTTGTTTTTAGCCCCAAAACAGATCCGTGCATCGTGTGATATCTTCAATAAAACTTTTGTATAATAATGTCATATACTCACAAAGGTACTTACTAATGCGTTTAATTGGGGAAACATCTTAGAGCTCTGATGAGGGGGGTTCACCTTTAAAACGCGTCAGCAAGGCTGGAGGCAGGGACTGCATGCTGCTATACAGATTAGGGAACAACTCCAAATATCTGTTTTTTAGAGACGGTCTTACCTGGAATTATTTTATACTATGATATATGCTGTTTTGCTGAGTACCTCTGTGAGTCTATGACACTATTATACAAGTATTACTGTAGATATCACACCATGCCGGTGCACTTCCATCTGTTCTGTAGTGTCGTGCGAAGAATCTCAGTTTGAAGAGAGCTGAAGAGCTGTGGATTGTTATTTAGTACAAAAGGAACATTAGAATGTACTTTTCCTACAAATTCCTCTACAGCAAGATTGTATCCTTTCATCTCTCCAGCGCTGACACTTTGTATCTATTCGCAGCTTCTGTAACTCTTTTGTACTTTATCCAAAACAGTAAAGAAAAGTTTTAGTTATATATATACATGCTAAAGGATTCCTCCAAGCAGAGAGCCAGTTACACAACTGATATATAGCGTGTGTGTGTGTGTATGTGTGTGTATATACAGTGAGTGGCCAGTTTATTATGACCACCTGACGTTTGTAGGCAAATTAGCTATAATTTTGCGCTGAAGTTGCTAGAGGGCCAGACCATTATAAATAGGGAAGCAGGTTGTTTACCACGACAGTAGAAGTGATTTTTTTTCTGAAGATACGGGTAAACAACGCGATTTAACAGCCTTTGAACGTGGGATGATTGTTGGCGCTCGGAGCCATGGAGCGAGTATCAGCAAAACAGCAGAATTCGTTAAATGTTCAAGAGCAGCTGTTGTTAAAGTGTTTAAAGACTGGACTGTCAGCCGAAAATCCTGGTCTCAACGTGCGAATTGTGGCCGTCAGCAACTAGTCAATGTTAGGGCAGAACGGAGAGTGGCAAGACTGGTACAAGACAACAGAAGGGCAACAGTGCAGTGTCAGATTCCTCGCATCACCTTTCACCATCTCGTGGAGTCACGAGGCGGCCCAACGAAGTACTGATGGGATGGTCATAATAATCTGGCCGCTCAGTGTATAGCCTTATCCAATCCTACCCAGAATTCCCTCCTCTGCAGGCACATTCGATCCTTCACTCCACTATGGAGATAAGAGACAGAAGTGCCATATGGGTGAGGACAGCAGCGGAGACTGATGTGCAATCACCAGCAGGGAGATATAAATGTATTTCCTGGGATCATCTGTGGTTCACCGCTGACTCCATTTCCAGTGGTCATCACACATATCATTCTATTTAGGGGCTCGCTATGATTTGATGCATACAGTTGCAGGGTAAGAGCGATGGCAGCAGTGGCCAGCCCCGGTCAGTCTGTAGATATATACGACATACACCTCAGGGACTTGTTTATGAATCACTGGCTGATCGGAAATCAATGGCAGCTGATTGGAGAGGTTGGAGGGAGAAAGTATGTTAGCAAATACAAAGTGGTGAACGGATGGAGCTGAGAGGAGCGGGCATTGCATTCTCCATGCGGCCCAATGCTAAAGGTGGGCTTTCCTCAGACCATCTGTTATAACAATTCTGGGTTTCAAGCTAAACCCTAACCTTGCTAAAACCATAAAAGCCCAACTCCAGGCACACATTAATGGAGTTCTATATTTATTAAAACATCCTTAAAGCTGAGCTTCAGGATAAGGAAACATTCTCCTCATACAAGAGTCCTGTGTATTCTTCCTAAATCTTGGTGAGCTTTGTGTATTTCTTCCAGACCTGTGTGAGACTTGGAGCTTCCAGAAATAAAGACCGGTCACTGCTGCTCTCTCCCCTTGTGTAGGGTGACTGGTCTTGTCTCCGCCCCGCCTGTAATAAAGACCGGTCACTGCTACTCTCTCTGCTTATGCAGGGGGACTGGTCTTGTCTCCGCCCCGCCTGTAATAAAGACTGGTCGCTGCTGCTCTCTCTGCTTATGCAGGGGGACTGGTCTTGTCTCTGCCTCCTCCTGTAATAAAGACCGCTCACTGCTGCTCTCTCTCCTTGTGCAGGGGGACTGGTCTTTTCTCCACCCCCTCCTGTAATAAAGACCGGTCACTGCTGCTCTCTCTCCTTGTGCAGGGGGACTGGTCTTGTCTCCACGCTCTCCTGTAATAAAGACCGGTCACTGCTGCTCTCTCTCCTTGTGCAGGGTGACTGGTCTTGTCTCCACCCCCTCCTGTAATAAAGATCGGTCACTGGTCTCATCTCCGCCCCCTCCTGTAGTTTTCTGCAGGTAGCCTGTAGTGGGTGGAGCCTGCTGGGTTCTCCCACAGCTCTGCACAGGCTATGTACAGCACAGTGATAATGTCACTGCTAAGAACAGGAATAGAAGGGAAATATTCCAATGGGGACACTAGTTCTGGTGACCCTGCTGACCACAAGTGATTTACCTCTCTTTGGAGGGATTTCCTTTCACTTCCTGTTGTGACTATCAGACAGGAAGTGCAGTGAAATCTCCCCAACGAAACACAGGCAGCAAAAAAACAAAAAGGTGACGGAGGTTATAACTCTCCCTTACTCCCTTACTCTACCCAAGACTATAAAAAAAAAAAAAAAAAAGTTTTGGCTTCAGTTCTATTTTAAGCAAGTAAACATCACTTCAAATGAAAGCAGCAACTTTTATGTGAATGGGAACAAATATAAAGTAGGCGTTACCCCAAATCACCTTCAAAAGTGGAAATGCTCAATAAACAGACCCATAGCAGAAAAGTATAAATTGTTCTGGTCCATCGACAAGTTTGAGAGGAGAACTGGTTAATGAAATCTTCAAATTCAAAGAACTCCAGGTATGCATGAAGTTAACCCTTGCAGTGTGGCAACCCTTGTATCGCAAGGGTTAAAGGAGAACTATGGGGCGAGTGTTTTTCACTTACCTCATAGTTCTAGCCGACCTGTGACAATGAGACTGTTACAGGTCGGGAAGTGAGTGAACACATACCGGCGTTCGCTCACTTCTCGATCCTGTCACTGCTCTCTTGTGTGACAGGGGAGGGGCTGGATTCCCCCCTCCGATCCTCCAGCGCTGAGTTAATTTCTTTTATCTGAGCCCCCTAGAAAAAAATGAGCAGGTAACTTTTTACATTCCTGGAGCTCCACTTTAGGAAGACCTGATCCTCAGACCTGTGGCGATGAGTGCTCACCCCTCTAATCGTCCACTGTGACTGTGGTATGTCCCTCGGCAATCCTTGCATCTAAGGCCTCATTCACACACAACGCAAGCAAAATTGTATATTGCGTATATATATATGCGTATATGCGTGCACTATATGCAATCCCAGAATGCATCACTCGTAATGGAATTTTTAATGTGCTGTGCGCGTATACGCGCATAGGCGCGTAAATACGCAGAAATACGCTGCCCGGACACATCTCTGTTCCATTCTGTTTTTGCGCATATATACGCTACGCAAATATACGGCTCTATACGCGGCTGTGTGTATGGAGCCATTTATTTGCATAGGTTGCATATGGTACAATACGCACGTACGAAATTAGCAGGTAACTTTTTACATTCCTGGAGCTCCACTTTAAGAAGACTGAACATGTCTTTTGAAACTATATTCAATGCGAGACACTGCGCAGAATGTAAGAACAGAACGTAGACGCTTCTGCTGGAAAAATATATTTAATGATTTCTTTTCAAACAAACAAACTGGAATGTGTTTTTATATACATATATATATATATCTCTATCTGCCGCAAGTTCAGCATGAAGTCAAATCCAAGACTTTTATCTCCGCTTCCCATATGAGATGTCTGAAAAAAACACTCATAAACAAAGAAACAAAAACATATCAGTCTGCTTCTAAGAATAAACAAAGAATCGCCGTTTCCTTCCCAATCCCACCACAGAAAATGGTTGTCACCGAAAACCAATTAGCATATCCAGCAAGAAAATACGCCGTCATAGAAAAGCGCAGAAAACAATCAATTCCCCTGAACGGCTGTTGTGCATCAAAGACGGGTTATTGTTAGTCGAGGAGAAATGAAAGAGACTTGATCAAAATAAAAAGTTCAGGCTTTGTGTCTTGCCGCGGTTAATCTGTCTACAATCCCCCGCAGATGTTCACGAAGACGCAGCATCTGACCCTTGTCTGCATTTCAGCCATGGCAACAAGCACGATGAGAATCTGTTTTATGCCAGCAATGTGTGCTGCGGGTCAGGAACCTGTACAATTATGATGGAATCGGATGGTAATAAATAGAGCTGCATCGCGGCTAACTAGCTAGCACAGTTGCCTTGCAGCGCTAGGTCCCGGGGTTGACGTCCGCCCCCCCAGGGAGGTGACTGTTGTGCAATCTGCATCTTCTGGTGTGTGGGTTTTTATTCAGGTGCTTCAATTAATTCCTTGTATTTGACAACCCAAATCACTAAAATCTCACATGAGGCTACAGTTAAAGGAGAAGTATTGGGAGAGTAAAATGTACTCTTCCCAATACTCAGAGTCAGCTTGCGACATTGAAGGTCAGTCACCGCTGCCCACAGGGATTCCCCCCTTCCTTTTCTCTATTCCTCCAGTGCTCATTGGAGGGACAGACAGGGGAGGGGGCGGGCACAGCTGGCTCTAGAGAGGCAGAGACAACTGTCAATCAGGCAGCGAGGTGGATCCCAACAATAATATCGGCATCTTTCAAGGCTGCAGCGTGGCTCTGCGCTGTCACAAATAGCGGGCAGTAGCCTGCTTGATGCTGACTTTGGGCTATTGAGAAATATATTTGGATGAACGTTTTTCTGCCTGGAGTTCAGCTTTAAAGCAACACGTAGTTTGAATGAGCCTAAATGTCTCTGCGCAGGGCCGAGTCATATGTCAGCGCTCGATAAAACTATGACTCTGTTGGATATAATACTTACAATAAAAACATTAAATATTTACCGAGCTGACTTTTCACCATCCTATCAGAACTGGCAAGAAGCACTATTCATCCTTAACAACCACTTAATCTTCTGCTGCTTCAGCTCCTATAATGGTGCCCTTGCAATGATGGCTGTGCTGACTTTGCCAGCCGTCAACGGCTATCAGGAACACATCTCATCTCTATGATAAGCAGAGGGTGCTGCACAGCAAGGTACACCGCAGGTCAGTGCAGGGCCACCTATGACGGCGAACCTGAAAATGCTTGTTCATGTATATAAAACATTCATTTCTATTTTAACTAGAGATACTCTTCAAACTTCGGCCCTCCAGCTGCAGCTGAAGTACAAGTCTCATGAGGCATTGTAAGACTGACAGCCACAGTCATGATTCCCAGAGGCATGATCGGATGGAGGGCCAAAGGTCGTTTACCCCTGGTGCTGAGGAATATGGAGTAATATTTACTGTATTCCTCATTCCGGTAAGCTCCCTCCATCTATGCAACTGGCCCTGAAGCCTCTACTTTAAGGCGCTCCCAGCTGGCGGGCACACACTGATGTCATCACGTACAATACAGGGCCAGGAGCTCGGCACTGTACATAAAGATGGTGAGGGCCCATCCACAGCCCTCAGCGTCAGAGAGAAGAGGAGAACACAGAAGCACGGAATAAGTTCAGCATCACACTTTATTCCTCTACCTCTAAGCAAAAATAAGCATTTAACTCTAGCATGGAGGGTGTATGTGTGTGGGTGGGTGTGTGTGTTGGGTTTTGGTTGGGTGGGTGGTTAGTTGGGAGGTTGGTTGGGTGGGTGGGTGTCAGGATCCAGAGCACCCCCAGGTGGTGCTGGAGCCAGGTCCTGCAGTTCCTGTGCTCGCCTGCGGGTGTCTCCAGCAGCCAGGGACTGTAAGGAACCTGCAGCTCCAGTACTCACCTGCGGGTGTGCCCCAGCTGTGAGTGATCATCCCATCACCTGGTGCTTCCTGGGAGGGTATTTAGGCCCTACCTGCAGTCAGGAAGCTGGGTCAGTATTGCGTCGCCTGCACTTGACTGATTCCCATAAACCTGAACCCTGCTCCCTATCTGCAGACCTGTCACCGACCCGGCTTGTTACCCGACCACTCTCCTTGAATACTGTTCCTGTACCGCGCTGCCCTCCTGTTAACGACCCGGCTTGTACCTGACCACTCTCCTTGTATCCTGAGGCCTGCCGTATATCTGCAGGCCTGTTACCCCTCCTTGTTGTTATTCCCCCTGGCTGTAGGTGTGTGTTTGTCCCAATGGTGGGTTGTTACTTCACTGCTAAACCTGTGGGGGGTTGAGGGGGTTTGTAGTTTTGTTGATGTGCACCAAATAAACTGTGTGCATAGAACCCTATCCTGTGTGGGCATATTAATTTGGTCATCCTGCGTGGGTACCTGCATGAGGTGTGAGGACGCCTGTGCATGGTACCCTGACAGTGGGTGGTTGGTTGGGTGGGGCGCACCGGAAGGGTATTTTTTTTCTTCTAATTCCCAAAGTTCAACTTTAAAGCCCAAATTCACCTCTCCTGCCCCCCGGGCACTCCCCCTGAAGGTGTTTCATGCTAGATTTTTCATACTTACCTTTTTCGGAAGTCTTTAGGCCGGTCAGGTGATACCACAAGGTCCTCTGCGGAGACTACCCCTGCCCATAAAACCTTGCACTCACAGTCTGTCCTCAGTCTTCTGGGTCCACCACCAAACACTGAGGACATCTTGTGGCAAAAACAGAGTATAGCGGGGGACAGCTCTGGATTGGAGATGCATTTTTTTTAACACTTATGGAGGGACATTTATAAAAAAAAAAATACCAAGAGTTGGGTTTTGAAAACTATTTTAAAATGAATAATATAATTGTAGCCTAACCTCCCTTAGGAGCGTGTTTGCCTACACGCAGGTCTCTTTACCGTCCTCCTGAATAAACCGGGATACTTTACATCTCATAATTAGTTACATCATTTCCAGAGATACATTAGATTGCTTTTGATGTGAACCACCCCGAAGGGACTCGTATATTACGGTTAATCCGGACACTGAAGCAGCTTTCAGGCAATTGGCCATCAATTCTCTCACACTTGCTGGAGTCTCGGGAATTCTTAAAATAAACCGAGCCTTGGAAGAGACGACACAAATTATATTTTGATGGAGTGAACTGTGGGGAACAAGAAGCAGCCTGAGAAGGATTAACCGGGTTTAAATCACTGGCGCAGCGGCGTGTGATCTGTGTCGGGAGGAGGCGGGATGCTGCGGGAGACGTATGGGCCACGATTGTCATTGCTCTGTGCTTTGGCCTGTCACCGTGAGAATACACCGAAGCTGTGCTGTGAGTTTGTGCTGCTCAGCTCCCTGCTATATGACACTGGGGGGCCAACAGGCTTTCCCAGAGAGCTAATCAAAGAACATTGCTTTATACAGTGGTACCTCGGTTCACGAACGTAATTCGTTCCACGATTCTGGTCGCGAACTGAATCAAACTGTGATCAGACCGCGATCTTGACTAGAGGAAGCCACGACCAGTGTCAGAGCAGAGAAGATGGCTGCGGTTGTGTTCGTCACCCAATGCGGAGTTCGGGAACGGAAGCAAAATTCTGCCGAACTTCCTGTTCGCGAACCAAATTGTTCGCAAACAGAAGCGTTCGTGCACCGAGTTACCACTGTATTTGGCGGTACTTTTCACTAATTTTTTGCTAAATATCTCTACAGCCAGTAGGGGAGATTCATACAAGTCGGCCAGAAAACATAGCAGGGTTGGTAACCTCACTTTTCACCTTTCGCTGTTCATTATTTCACAAATGATTATTTAATACAAGGTATCTTCCGCAGACAATGCTGGGCTTTCTAATAGAAAAGCCCACCAGTATCAGAATGCTTCTGCATCCCAGTGTACAATGGCTAATTCAGATGGTCCTGTCTCTGCTAGGAAAGTGGGAGGGTCATTCGTCTGATGTCACCTACTTTTCAGCTCTGTTTCTCTTCGTTGAATTTTTTAAACTCTGAAAAAGCAACTGAATTTATATTTTACATACGCTTTAAGTGATACTTAAGGTTATTGAGTGACTTGCTATTACCAGACCGTTTATTAACCATCGCTGCACTTAATAGATCGTTATTCTTCCTGCAAAGGCATTACAAAACCACAACAAGGCTGCATAAAAGGTTCTCAATGCCACGTGTGTTTACCTTGTACCAGCAAAGAGTTGTTGTTGACTTATTAAGCTTCTACTTATTCTTTATTTTTATTTTATTTTACGGTAATATCATATAAAAAGCAATCATCATTTATCCGCTTCAAGGATCAGTGTGCATTGAAGAGCTTAATAAAAGCACAAGTGTGAATAAAAGCCCTGCAACTCAATCAACTAGCCAGATGCTAGATGTGCAAGACGGCACTGATCACACTTACTGATGGACGTCGTGGACAGAGGAACCCAAAAAAGTGAACTCTTATAAACTCTCCTTTACCAGAGATCAGCCTTTAAAGTGGAAGTTCACCTAGAATTACTCTATGGACATTAAACAGCCGTATAACACATGCAATTGGGTAAATGCTTAAATTCTGTACGTGCCGCTGTTGTTCAGCAATCATAGTTGTAAATTGTGGGCCAATGAACAGCAACACAATGCAACGCATTGTGTTGCTGAGCCCCCCTTGTGCTATCAACATCATTAACAGCATCACGGCACAGAGAAAGTGTTTCCTAGTCAGGCTTTGCAATTACAAGACATAGATATTATTGGGGGGTGAGCGACAATATGGGTTGAGGGGTGTCAATTGTAAATAGCCGGAAAATTCCAATGTTGACAGCTGGACAACCGCAGCATAAAACAGAATACAAACTTGTTGCTATGCATTTATCAATCTACACGTGTTACATGGCTGCGTATTGTTCATAGAGGTATTTCCAGTGAAAGCACTTTTAAAGCTACAACATCACAGACATTACAGGAAATTGTGCACTCCCAACAGTTTAGGCAATGCTGTTTTCTGTTGTAACATGACTGTGCTCCTGTGCACAAAGCCAGCTCCAAAAAGACTTGGTTTGATGAGTTTGGGGTGGTGGACCTCAAGTGGCCTACACCAGAGGCGTCCCCAGACCAGGTGTACCTTGGTGCGACCGCCCGGTTTCCCCTGCTGGGACGTCATCACGCAAGAGCGTAATGACATCACGTGCACTAACTGCTGGCGGTCATCTCAGTGATAGACGCCGGCAGAGAGAGAAGACGTGCATCCAGTGAGATAAGGTATGCCGCTGGGTCCCCTCCTCTCTCTTGCAGCTGTTGGACTCTCGGTTCATGACCGAGTGCCCGGCTGTTCAGAGGGAGGTGACACCAAAATGACTGTCGGTCATTTTGGTGTCACTCCCTCTAACAGTGTCACCTGCACACCACCTTGTGACACCACTGGCTTGCACAGAGCCCTGCCCTCAACCCTACTAGCAACAGGTGTTCTCATCCAACATGAGTAAATGACCTCAAAGATGTTCTTATGGCTGAATGATAACAAATTCCCAAAGACATGCTCCAAAATCTTGGAAAGCCTTCTCAGGAGGGTAGAGGTTATATAGAAGAGAGTGCGGGGGCAACTCTGTATTAAGGCCCATGGTTTTGGAGTGAGATGTCCAACAAGCACACATAGGTGTGATTGTCTAAAATGTCTTAGTATGCTGTATCATTAAGAGTACCCATCATCTAAACTCAATCATTTGAAGGGGTGCCAACATACTTCTGGCAAAACAGTATATTTACACACACTGAGGCACTGGCTGGTAGGGTTTATGGAAGGTTTATATGCATCACCTAGGTTTCTCACATACAAGTGGTGGTGGGCTCAATGGTTTGTGTTTGTTATGGAGAAAAACTTTTTATCAGACTCAGTAGGTTCTGGTCCTGGAGTCCGGAAGCTTTGTAGAGCTTAGGATGGGAACCGAAATTCCTAGGTCCACATCTTACCTGGCAGCCAGACGTCATTATTACTCTCTGCTGTTCACAGGCCTTTATATATGTGAGCTGACTGATGCTCAGGACTCTCTCTGTTGCTGGGTGAAAAGGCTGAGTGTTGACAAAATGCTAAAGAGGTACATAGGATGCCTGTTTCTTTGGGGAATCCATTAGGAGGCACCCTGTTGGCTAGCAACTGGCCTAGTTTTTAGTTACTGTCTCGGGTGAGTGGCTATTTGGTTTGTTCTACAAAGCACTCCTGCACTGAACTGTGTTTGTTTACTGCTTTGCTGAATAAAAGTGCAGAACAAACCAACTTGGCTCTTGAGGGGCCCGGACTTGTACATGGTTTACCACTCCCAATTGCCAGTTGAGCCTGTCCCCCTTACACTCTATATTCATATTCTCCTGCATCCACTGTGAATTGCACTGTGCATGATAAGAAATTCCAACAAGTTTAAGGTGTTTCCAGCAGCAGATATTTTGGTCTATACATACAGCCGCCACCACCAAACCTTTAACAGTAAGAAGGGCCAAAAATCACGGGAATGGAAAAGTCACACAAAGGTGGCAAGACAAATATCGTGTTTCCCCGAAAATAAGACACTGTCTTATATTTTTTTGGGCTCAAAAAAACACACTAGGTCTTATTTTCGGGGTAGGTCTTATTTTTTTAATGTACAACAATCCAAAGTTAATGCAAATCCAAAATAAATAATCCAAAATGGCTAAGTTAAGAATAGGGTGATCAGGGCAATCAGGGCTGCCGTACCTTTCCAAGAGCAATTTGGTAACCAGAAAGGGAAGCGTGCTTCGCTCAATCGATTCCTCACAGGCGGAGGGCATTTGGTATCACTCCGCCGGTGACAGGAGCCGGCGCTATAGAGGAAGCATCGGCTTATGCGGCTCTGTTCTCCCCGCTGCCGCCTCGCTTCCTCTAGCGCTTGCTTAGTTGGCACCGTGACTCTCTCCCGTCCCTCCCACGGCTCTTCAAGTTCCCCCTTATGCCACCACCGGCCCTGGGAATGGTCACAACTAGGTCTTATTTTCGGGGTAGGTGTTATATTTGAGCAATTCACAAAAATAGTACTAGGTCTTATTTTCGGGGTAGGTCTTATTTTCGGGGAAACAGAGTAATAATGAAATCACCCAGCAAATAAAGTATTATTGGGAGCTATACCTTAAAATGTTTATAATAATATTGAATATTATCCTTACATGTTTGTAAGACAACAAGCAGCTAATGTTGTAGACAGAACACACATTACAAAAGAGTATTAATAAATCATTATATAAGATTATATATATTTGGAAGGTAAGCTTGCCCTTTAAAGCGAACAGCTTGCTGATCAGTTACCCAGGCAGTCTGACTGTCAGCGCTGTAAATAGAAATGTTCATGTCCGCCACTGTTGATTGTGCAAGTTGTCTATTACAGTGACTAGGAGCCAAACCCCCGTGTACTCCCCTGAGCGGAGTCAACAGGACGGGGCGGACCTGGGCCCCTCAGATCAAGACAATCAATCACTGGAATGAAATCCAATGAGGTGGCAGAGGAACGGAGGAGGAAATTAAATAGCTGTCTCGATTGATGGATCTCCACGCCTTGCTGAGACGTCCGTTTATATTTTCACTACCTGTTGAATAACGTAACATGTAAATCTTCCCGTTTATCAATACTTAACCTTCAGCGCAGAGGATGACGGATGGCTGTAGGCTCAAATACAACACGGCGGCTTTAAAGGGAAACTCCAGAGTTTCCGTTCAGGAAATGAAAGTGAATTGTAGAAGATTCCCAGGTATTCAAACATCATTTTATAGAGATATACTTGTTTTTATCATTTTAAAATACATATATGAAAATATAATATAAAATTATAGCTAATCTCAAGGTTTAAATCCACCTTACCCACTCTCTCACCCCCGAGCCCATCCTCCGCCTTGGTCTGCCGCTGTGTAAAGTCATATATTATAGAAGAACTCCAGGAATGTACAAAGTAAACCCTTGCAGTGGGGCTACCCCTACACTAAAAAAGTTAACTGCTCGTTTTGGTCTAGGGACTCAAACAAAAAAACTTTACTCAGCTCTTCCTCGGTCTTGCTTGGCTGCTGGGCTGGTCCATGCAGGCTCCTCTGCACCAGGTTCCGGCATTCTAAGGACCACTGACATCATCACATCTAATACAAGTCCATTTGCCTGCATTAGATGTGAGAATGCTGAGAGACATACCACAGCCAGTAGGGGAGAGAAGTGAGCGTTGACTGCTACAGGACCAAGGATCAAGTGAATAGACCTTCTGTGTTCTGGCCCCTAGACCAAAATGAGGGGTTAACCCTTACAGTGCAGGGGTGGCCCCACAGCAAAGGGTAATTTTTTAAAATATAACTAGAGCTCCTTTTTGATGCATTTCTAAAGTAGTCGCCTGCTTTCAAACCAAAGAATCCTATGCAGTGAATGAAGAAGGGCTAGATTTCCTGTATCGCTAATGGTTACATAAACTCCCTTTGTATATCACCAAACTGCATGTTATCCCACGTGACCTTAACCTCGCTATTTAATTACCATTGATTACAAATTTCAAGAGATGAAGCGTAAATCTAGCCGAGGAAACAGGATTCATGAATAGTCCGAACCAAGCACCTAAAGCGTTAATGGCGGACACCTGAAACAGTGCTGCCTGTCCAAAATTATAACTGCATCCCACGTGCAAATCAATCAATGGGAGGAAGTTTCGGGTTGAATGAGTCAAGAGGAATAATTAGGAAAAAGTTATTTAATGGCAAACAGATATTGATGACCAATCATTACAATTCTTCTGGAGATATTCACTAGGGATGCACCGATACCAATATTGGTACTGGTGCGGATACTGAGTACTCGCCCAAATGCTCAGATACTTACCCGTGATACCGGAACTTCCGCTCAGAGGGAGATTTCCCCTGACTGGCAGTGTCATGAGGGAACATGGAACCAGCTTCCCAGCCAAACAGGAAGCCGGGCAGCGGGTAATAACCCGCCTCCTGGTTTCCTGATTACCCGGGAAGCCGGCTCCATGCTGTTTGGCTGGCTCGATGCTGATTGGCTGGAAAGCTGGCTCCATGCTAGCGGACCGGTATCCGTACTGGCGAGTACCGAAATCTAAATATAGGTACACGTACTCGATACTGAGAAAACGGTCAGTTATTATCAGTACATCCCTAATATTCACTATTATTACTTTTCTTGTACATGATGACATGTTCACTGTGATGCGACACTCCTTTAAAGGGCCAGCCCACTCAAAAGTGATTTTTAGAGTCGGTGACCTAAGAAATATCGATTCTTATTTTATATTAACAGGTTTGAGATCATTAGATGGATTTTTAAATCCAACAATCATAAGTAACTGATTATTTGATTCACCTTCCTGGAATCCCCTGCACTGCAGACTACAAGAGGGAGGGTTGACATTAGAACTGAATCTGGCCCTTCAGCATTGCCCAGTGTTGCCAGCCTGTATAGCCAGGCTTCTATTTTCATATGCTGCCTTTAGCATTAAAATGCAGCAATGCACGTACTCTTGCATTTTAATGCATAATGAGGCGTTTTGCATTTATTGTCTGCAATCCAAAGGATCTCAATAGGACAAAGGAGCGATCATTCCCAGCCTCAAAAATGTGATCCAAAGAAAATGGCTAATTCACAACACTGGCTGAACAGAATTACAAATTCTTTTGTCAGGTAAAACAGTTAACACATAAATATCTCAACTGTGTACATAGCTGCTGGAGGTTTAAAGTGTCTAAAGAGTGGAGATCAGCGGAAACGTCAAAAGCATCTGATTCAGGCCCCCAGCAGGAAACATGAAATTGTCTCCAACAGATACATTTCACTGGAAGCATCAGTTATAACAACACAACCTGCAGAGAGAGGCTGTAAAGAGAGAGATTGTGGCGGCGAGCTGAAATCAAGGTGAGGCTGGCATATCATTAATCCTACGCTCTCGGGCTAGAGCTGTGACCTCCTCCAGGTTTTCTAATTAAAAGACACAATTAGCAGAACACTGCTCGGAGTTTGAGTATAATGGCAATGCGGATCAGTACTAGAGGCTCAGGTAAAAGTTCAGCACCTCGGCCAGCTCCAGTACAGTGACCGAAATCTGAACATTCTGTGCAATGCCGATCAGTACTAGATGGTGAAGTGAGGGTTCAGCACCTTGGCCAGCTCCAGTCTATTGCTCGGAGTTTGCGTATAGTGCACAGTGTAGATCAGTACTATGCACTCAGATAACAGTTCAGCACCTTGGCCAGCTCCAGTACATTGCACTGGGTTTGCGTATATTGCACAGTGCAGATCAGTACTATACACTCTGGTAAGAGTTCAGCACCTTGGCCAGCACCAGTCTATTGCATTGGGTTTGTATATACTGTATTTGCTGGTGTATAAGACTACTTTTTATACTTAAAAACATCCCTCGAAAATCGGGGGTCGTCTTATTACGCGGGGTATACAATGTATAACTTTAGTTCGTTTGGGCCAAGCTGGCCCAAAAACAAACATCCCTAATCTGTCAGCCCGCTGGATGTGCGGTAATACTGTATGTACGGTAGCTTCGGCTACATACAGTATACCGCGCTGAGCCAATCACGGTGACCGATGTACACAACCTTTGCCAATCCAAGCAAGCTTTGTATTCATTGATAGAATACATCGCTCGCCATGATTGGCTCAGCGCGGTATACTGTATGTAGCCAAAGCTACCGTACATACAGTATTACCGCACATCCATCTATGATGTTTTTAAATGATGTTGCTTCGGAAGTGGGGTAGTCTTATATGATGAGTATAGCCCAAAACCTATGTTTTAAGTGGAAAATTAGGGGGTCGTCTTATACACCCAGTCGCCTTATACGCCGGCAAATACGGTAATCATGTATAATGTAGATGAGCACTGGACGCTGAGGTAAGAGTTCAGCACCTAGGTCAGCTCCAGTTCATTGCCCAAAATTTGTGTACAATTAATGCAAATGAGTAATAGACACTTATTGAACAATTCAGCACCTTGGCCAGCTCCAGTACATTGCTCAGAGTTTGTGTATAGTGCAGTTTGCGTATAGTGCACAGTGCAGATCAGTACCATACACTCAGGTAAGAGTTCAGCACCTTGGCCGGCTCCAGTACATTGCCCACAGTTTGCGTACAGTGCAGATCAGTACTATACACTCGGGTAAGAGTTCAGCACCTTGGCCGGCTCCAGTACATTGCCCACAGTTTGCGTACAGTGCAGATCAGTACTATACACTCGGGTAAGAGTTCAGCACCTTGGCCGGCTCCAGTACATTGCCCACAGTTTGCGTACAGTGCAGATCAGTAATATACACTCGGGTAAGAGTTCAGCACCTCGGCCAGCTCCTGTACATTGCATTGGATTTGTATATAATTGGAATAATAATTTGGTATAATGTAGATGAGCACTAAACACTCAGGTTAGAGTTTAGAGCCTAGGTCAGCTTCAGTTCATTGCCAAAATGTGTGTACAATTAATGCAAATCAGTAATAGACGCTTATTGAACAGTTCAGTATTTTGGCCAGCTCCAGTACATTGGCTGGGTCTTGTGTATAGTGTGCAATGCAGATCAGCACTAGACACGCAGGTAAGAGTTCAGCACCATGGCCAGCTCCAACACATTGCCCACAGTTTGCGTACAGTGCAGATCAGTACTATACACTCGGGTAAGAGTTCAGCACCTAGGTCAGCTTAAAATTGTACAATGAATGCAAATCAGTAATAGATGCTTATTGAACAGTTCAGTACATTGGCTGGGTCTTGTGTATAATGTGCAATGCAGATCAGCACTAGACACCCAGGTAAGAGTTCAGCACCATGGCCAGCTCCAGAACATTGCTCAGAGTCTGAGTCTAATGCTGGGCATCGCAAGACTTGTCTTGTCTTGCGATGGTTGTAAGGTAAATTAAAAAAAACGTACGATCTGCGTATCTTGGACAGGCAGATCGTACTTGCGATGATCGCAAGCCCGCCCCGCTGAGGGGCGGGCTTCCGATGACCGCAATGCCAAACGGGCAGTGTGCGCTTGCGCACACCGGCCCGTGGGGCTTTTATCTGCTTTTATCTGCGAACATGCCACAAACCAGCCGAAAACCGTATGATGTTCGGCTGGTTTTCGAACATGTTCCTAAGATAAAAGTCGTGCGACCTTATCACATGCCTTCCACACACCTTGCCATAATCTTACGACCGCGGGATTTCCGGCGATTACCGTACGATTATCGCAAGGTGTGTGGGCACCTTAATGAAGGGAATATATGAAAACTGGGGCCACGGCTCCAGAATCTAGAGCAGCTGGCCACGGAAACCAATCAACTTCTATTTTATCTCATGTTTAGTTTACTAATTTGTATTGAGATTGTAGCCCATCCCGGGAGCGAGCTTGTAGCGGTGGCTACTTTACAACACACACAGGGACCATGGGGAACAAAAGTAGCCCCCCTCCAGAAGGAAGGACAGTATCAGCACCAATACAGAGATGATTTGAGGATCTGCAGCCGAGTGATGCACAAATAAGATACATTTTTGTTAATAGTTAAGGTACTTGAATGCATTTTTAAGGCTAAATTCATAAAGCTGATACACAAGGATTTGTTTATTCTCAAATAAGCGCCAGTTATTTTTTGCTCAGTCCAAGGAGATTTTAAAAATACAGTCACAAGGCAAAAATAAAGATGCCAAAACTTTGCAAATTGAACCTTCAGTACTGGTCTTTGCGTTTGATAAACGTGCACAGAAAGGCCATTTTCTATGGTGCCTAAAAATAATTTCCACACTAAAGCCTTGTCAGGGCTCACACGCTGGGAAACAACGTTCCACCACAAATCCTGGCAACGTGGAACCGCTAATATTATTATTTTTTTGTCTGTGCTTATAGTAGCAAGCTTCTTCTAACCTGACTCCATTGCCATAATTATGGTAACCCCCTTCTTCCTGTCTGCCATGGTTTTTGTATGGCTTTTTTTTCTCTTCCATCATTATAGCTTCTTACTACCAACTGCAACATTGTTACTTTTTTTTTTAGGCTATTGTAAATGACGAATGTACTCTTGTATTTCTGACGCATTCAAATTTGTAATCCAATTAAAAACTAATATAGCAGTACGCATTTTGCAGTCTATAGTCTGCAGAAGAACAGTATAGGGCTGCCTGAGCTTGACATTCTAGAGAAATACCTGATCCCTCCTCGGAGATAAACTGCTCTTTTCACAAGCGCCCACTGTCCTCTCAGTACAATCATAATTACCCACAGCTGTGTAATGAGCCTTAATTGAAGAGCCTCTCCGGTTCAGGATGAGAGGCAGGATGTGATGTGTAATGGCTCTGTGCAGATGGGACCCATTACTTAACACTTGAAAGAAATTGGGGGAAAATGTAAGATTTAAAGTGTATATGCAGCCAAAACTTTTTTTTTTTTTAAGGGTTAGAACCCCTTTCTGTTTTGTTGTTGCTGGAGGAAACTAAGGTTGATGCTGGATCCCCAAGGTTTCACCAGATGGTATGAAAGTGGTGGTGTGCCGTGGAGTGACACTGGGTTGACAAAACTGTGGGGCTATCAAGTCTGCTTCATACTAGAATTGGAGGAGGAGATGAGAACAGTAGCATTACTCCAAAAATGTTTAAAGTGACAAAAGAGGTTAATTTTTTTTCCCTCCCCCCAATGTTAGCGTAGGGACTGATCTTATATCATGTCTCTTAATCCGATCATCTTCTTCTTTAATGTAGTTGTCAGCTGTCTCTCCAGTGCTGGGTGCGGGTCTCCGATCCAGCACTGACTCCTCTGTCCTCCTCTTCTCTGATGTCCCACGGTGTCTGTGCGGGTGCACGCTGCTCCATAGACTTACCTTGTGTCTCTCCTCGTCTCCCGGCCGAACATCTGAAGTGCACATGCGCCCGCCCCAAGATTCTTTGCCGCTGCCCGAGACTCTTCAGATGTTCGGACGGGAGCGTGCAGCGAAGACGCAGCTAAGTTTTCACCTGTTTCAAAAGTTAAAAAAACAAAAACGTTTTTGCATATATCTACTGCTCGCCAGCAATAGATATATGCAAAAACACGCTGCGGGTTTAATAACCCTTTGGGCCAGTTCACACCATATGCAGTTGTGATGCAGTCCGTTTATTTTGACTTCTGCAGCCAAAATACATCACAATGCTTTCCTATGGGCTTTCTTGTGCTTAATTCACACCATTGCAGTCCATTCAGATGCTGGCAGAAAAAGTACTGCTTGTCCTATTGATATGTCATTACCCAGGGACTTCCTCTTTGTGGTGTGGAGAGAAAGTGAAGAGATGGAATTTGTGGATGCAGATGATTTCATCCAATATGTGCGGGACTGTCCCCTGCTGTAAGACAGCAAACATCCCAAATATAAGAATAAATCGCCAGAAGATGGCAAAGTGGACGGAGATTGCTGAAAAGTTGCACCGAGATTTTGGGGCTATGAACCGGGTACAGAAACAGCAATGTGGTGATTTCACTTTTTCTGTCTAATTAGCATTTTCTAGTGCAGAAAAAAAAAACCGCATCAGAAACGCATTGCAAACGCGTAAAAACGCATCAAAATGGATCGCAGTGCAACTGCACAGACGCACACAGTTGTGATGCAGTTTCTGGTGTGAACTGGGCCTTTAGGAGAGATCATAATATTTATCCAAAACGTTTGGGTTGCTCAAGACTGCCCTCTCATCAGGGCTTGGTCAAATATATAGTATATCAGCCATCTATTACCATATTCACACGTTACATATGCAGACTCTGCTTCCTGCTAATGTAACTGTGCATTTTGCTATTTGCTAAGGTTCACCCGCCTGAGAGGAAAAAGTAGCATATTTTCCTAGCTATCCTTCTAATATCTTTATATAAAAATCTCTTCTAATATCTGCCACTTCAAGGTAAGTAAGAATTTACCTTTACACTATTGGCTCACATGAAAGAAGCCCCAGCATACCTCCGCTCAGACAGGTTTCATCTTGAAAGATGAGCAGTGCCCCCCTTCACTGACTTCTGTGTACAGAACACACACGTGTTACATTGATTGCAAGAGCCGGCCATTTCTTCACTGTGACATTGTCATGAAGATCGCTCTCAGCTTGCGCAGGTGTTTGAATACATTTTGCGATTATGCGATCTGCACATTTTCTATAATTCATCTCGTACTGCTCATCTCAACTTCCTATTGTAGCGCCCTTCAGCATCTAGAATCAGCAGCCATATGTAATTTCTAACAAGAACCTCATACGTTGAAGCTGAAATGTGTTAAACTAGAGATCGTTAAGCTGGCGGTACACTTTATGGTTTTTCTGGTTCAGCTCTGCAAATACTTTTATTATTTTAGCCTTAGAAACGCTTACAGTAAATTTGTTTGGATCTATGTACTGCGTATACTGGAGCTGGCCAAGGTGCTGAACTCTTACCTGAGTGTCTAATACTGATCTGCATTGCACACTATACACAAAATCCGAGCAATGTACTGGAGCTACCCAAGGTTCTGATTTCTTACCTGAGCGTCTAGTACTGATCTGCATTGCACACTATACACAAAATCCGAGCAATGTACTGGAGCTACCCAAGGTTCTGATTTCTTACCTGAGCGTCTAGTACTGATCTGCATTGCACACTATACACAAAATCCGAGCAATGTACTGGAGCTACCCAAGGTTCTGATTTCTTACCTGAGCGTCTAGTACTGATCTGCATTGCACACTATACACAAAATCCAAGCAATGTACTGGAGCTGGCCAAGGTTCTGATTTCTTACCTGAGCGTCTGGTACTGATCTGCATTGCACACTATACAAAAAATCCAAGCAATGTACTGGAGCTACCCAAGGTTCTGATTTCTTACCTGAGCGTCTGGTACTGATCTGCATTGTACACTATACACAAAATCCGAGCAATGTACTGGAGCTGGCCAAGGTTCTGAACTCCTACCTGAGCATCTAGTACTGATCTGCATTGCACACTATACACAAAATCCGAGCAATGTACTGGAGCTGGCCAAGGTCCTGATTTCTTACCCGAGTGTCTAGTACTGATCCGAGCAATGTACTGGCGCTGGCCAAGGTGCTGAACTCTTACCTGAGTGTCTAGTACTGATCTGCATTGCACACTATACACAAAATCCGAGCAATGCACTGGAGCTGGCCAAGGTGCTGAACTCTTGTCTCTCAGTAATATATTACCTTTGCACACCATACCGATGTACCTCAAAATCCAACGGGTGCTGGAACAACTGGTGGATGGCACCACAGTATACAATCTAGAAGATACTGTATGTTGTCCGCACACCATGCTGCTTTGGCATGTCCAAAGTGTGACACTTTGCCTGATGAAGGGGCCCTGTGAGGCTCTGAAACATTGCATCTATATGTCATGCTAAAGGAATATGAATAAAGATGACATTTTGAAGCAGAATGGTGTGCAGACAACATATCTTCTAGATCAGTGGTTCTCAACCTGTGTAATCTCCAGACCCACATTTGACCTTGGTCTTTAAGTCGTGACCCAAGATGCACTGCACTACTGCGTGTTCCGATGTTGGAGCCATAGAACTGTAGGTGGGAGATGTGTTTGGGGTGTCATTTTAAATGAATGGCAATTCACTGCACCTCCCACAGAGAACGCACGGTAGGTGTGATTGCATGGTACAGTGCGTTAATCGCACGGGACTGTGCGATTAACGCGCTGTACTAGTGTGAAGGCCCCTCAAAAACACGGACAGACACAATCTCACTCACTCACACACATATACACTCCAAAAAAGTGCCAGGAGCCAGAATGTGACATCACTCCGGTCCAAGGACTTCTACAGGACACACGAGAGAGCTGTAAGCAATGCACTTATGGATGGTGCTACCTCACGGCCCTAGCCCACCCTACCTTAAGCTGACACTCGGCACCGGGCAGCATATTTTGAATGGCTGCTCGGCGCGAGAACTGACAGTGCTGCGCTAGGGGGAGGCTGAGGAGCCTCTCACATAGAAAAGTGGAGGGCATGTGGCGACCTACTGAACACAGGGTCACAACGCACTTTTGGGTCACGACCCACCAGTTGAGAACCAAGGTTCTAGATTGTTCCTGGTGGTGTGGGCACTGCCAATTGAGCGCCACAAGTGTCCATCTCTGGGTCAGGAAGCATTGCAGCATGATGTCACGATGAGGGATGGACATAAAACCGGCCTCCTGAAGTGTGAAGAGGGAAGGGACGGACTTCCAATCACCGATGGAAACTATTGGAAGAGGCACTGCAAGGGATCACATGATAGAGGATTCAGGTGAGTTTTCTAGGTTTTAGGGCTTTTTAATAGGCACAAATTTGGTGGGTCGGTTTAAACTTTTTTTTTTTTTAAAGGAATGGGCTACATTTTGAGGAAGTGTACCTTTAAGAGAAAAACTGAAACAGCAGAGTAAAGGTTAATAGGCAAAACTGACTTTGATGCGAACATCTCCAACATGAACGCATCGTCGCTTAACCAGCGTCGTAAAAAGGCTTCTGCGAGCTATGTAATAAGGATATGCGGAGCGGACGGCCAGCTGAACGGACAACAAACCCCGTGTTATGGCGAAGCCACTGATCGTTAAACGCAAACCTATTCCAGGAAAAGCGGAGGCAATACATATAACACAATAAAAAGAGAGGAATCCATGGCAATGATTTATATTGTGACGCCATTATTAATGGAACAATAAGAAGAATGCAGCTTGTGTGCGGGCAGGGGAGCAGATAAAGCCTTCTGGTTTGAACGTTTGATGTCCTACATGACACAACAGCCATATTGTGAGCAATGCCGGCTAGTCAATTAAACATTAAATTGTCCCCCAAATCATCAATTATTCAGCAGAATAAGACATTCCTTTATACGACATGATTTAAAGGGGATCTGTCGGGAGAGGAATATGGGAGCTGGCAGCGCTCTTATGCTCTGAAAGGTGCAAGCGTCAAGGTCATCATCCTTCACATGTATCTGAATGGACATGTAAGGTCATATTATGTGGCCGGTTTAGGTTCAGAAGCTCCTCTTGGTTTCTATATATTATGTTAAAAAATTTATTTGTAAAGATTTTGCATACATTTTTTATTTACCACTTGCAGCCAGCAGTTGGCGATCTCCATGCGAGAGCAGCTGCTTTCTAGAAGCTGAATTTGCAGCTGATGTACTGAAAAGAAACCGGAATACCAGGGAGATCAGATTATACACGCAGCTGATTCCTACAGGAAAGATCTACCTCTCCTCTCTACTACTGAAACACAGCAGGGGAAGTGAACACAGCACAAGGAGGGGGATTTATCAAAACTGGAGCGGAGAAAATTTGGAGCAGCTGCGATGCCAACCAATTAGATTCTCTATTTCATTTTCAAATCTTAACTGAACAAACTGAAGAGAGAAGCTGATAGGTTGCAATGGGCAACTGCTCCAGATACTGTCTGATCCAGTTTTAATAAATCCACCTCTAGATAAATTGAAGAAACCCTGTCACCAGACCATTCCTAGGATTATATGTGCATTTAGTGAATGTTATTACCTAGGGATGCACCGATACTAGTATTTGGGCAAGTACTCGTACTCACCCAAATGCTCCGATACCTGGCCTGATACTTGAGTTTCTGGTATTAGCGAACCGGCAGCGAGTCATTAAACACTGCCTGGCTTCCTGATTGGCCGGGAAGCCGGCTCCATGCTCTCTCATCACCTGTGACGGGGAAGCATGGAGCGTGTAATGACTCGCTGCCCGGCTTTCTGATTGGTCGGGTAGCTGGCCAATCAGGAAGCCGAGAGCCGTGTAATGACACGGCACCCGGCTTTCTGATTGTCCAGGAAGCCAGCTTCATGCTCTCTCGTCATCTGGTGATGAGGGAGCATGGAGCGGGCTTCCAGGCCAATCAGGAAGCCGGGCACTGCGTCATTACACGGTGTCCGGATTCCTGATTGACCAGAAAACTAGCTCCATGCTTTCTCGTCACCTGGTGATGAGATGCATGGAGACGGCTTCCCTGCTAATCGGGAAGCGGGGTGGCGAGTCTTTACACACTGCCTGGCTTCCTTAATGGGACTTACGGTATCAATATTCGGTATCGCCGAATACCAAAAAAGAATATCCGTACTCATACTTGATACCGAAAAACCAGGACTCGTGCATCCCTATTATTAACTAGTTGCATCCTTCCTTGTGTAGACATACAAACGCTCTGAGACTCTTGTTGGGTGTCACCATCTTGGATGTTATGTTGGCAGCGCCATCAGGCTGAACTGAGTATTCCCCTTTGCTTCTACTTGGCAGATACATAAAAGGTTCTGAGGGAGGGGCATAAGAGCTAGGCCAGCACAGAAAGTGATTAGACACTGACAGAAGAGACGAGCAAGGACAGAAGGGGCTATGCTAGGGAGCTGACTCTTTTTGGAGCAGTCAAAATAAATATAAAAGATCATTTACGGAAAGGAAAAAAAGCTGCAAATGAGCATTTATAATACTTGCGTAGTGGTGACAAGGTCTCTTTACTAAAGTACTAAAATCTGAATGACAAATCAGTTTGTAAAACAATTTCAGCGGCAATACATTTCCCCTGTAACCATGCAGGGTCACATGAAAGAAAACAACAATCCCACAGCACACACGCGTCCCAGCAGTGAGAAATAAATGTCAATTAGCATTCGACAGAAAGGCAGCTCGCAGCGGCTAACCGAGAGACCTACGCATTTCCTTTAAGGAGTGGAAGTTTTAATCAGAAAAAAGCCGGACGCAGTGAGTGGCCCTTTCTAGGTGCCCTAAATGCTGTTGTAACATTTCCTAAATGCTCCCCCGGCTGTGCGGCATTTTCCTGCGTGTGTGCTAAAACGTCAACTCGCCTCTGTATAAGATGTGAAGGAAAACAGTAGGGGCTTGAGATGAAAAACACAGCTGGAGCGCAGAGCTTACTTTTCAAACCGTAACTAAAGCCCGGCTGTTACTCTCTGACCACCAGGACGCAGGCCAGTGTTTGTGCAATGACTGAACCGCCAAAAGCATTTATCAAACCCTGTGCGGTCTCGGAAAACACAGGCTTAGAATCCAATGCGATGGAAATGGCTATTTGTGTTACCTGTAAAGCCCTGCCCGGTCTCTTCTGTCATGAAAACAAACACTTGGGAAGTAAGGAAAAGAAATATATAAAGTGCTGGCAACACCGGGATTCTTGCCAAGGCAAAAAGGTTTGGGCTTGTGTTCACATTTTAAAAGGTACATTAAAGCTTTTTTAAAGTGGACCTGACCTCGCCTAAAGAATGCTGAAAGCAACAACAGTGCTGAAGTTGAGCGCCTTAAAGTGTATTTCCACTTTTGGGATAATACCCATTTTATATTTGTTGCATGTTCCCATTCACATAATATAACTTACTTAAAAGAGAACTATGGGGTAAGTGTTTTTCCCAATAGTTCTCTTTAGGGTCACGTGAGGACATATACTAACCTCCTCCCGTGATCCAAAGCTCAGTATATAGCAAGCTATAGCAAGATATACTGAGAGCGCCGCAGCCGGGACGGATCCCGACAATACTGGCGAGATCCACCCAGCTGCGTGAGTGACAGCTGGCTCTGCCTATCTAGAAGCAGAGCCAGCTGTGCCCGCCCCCTCCCCTGTTCATTTCTCCAGTCAGCGCTGGAGAATCGGAGGGGACGGGGGAATCCTTGCGGGGAATGGTGACTGACAGTCACCTCTTTCTGCAGGGAGATGATCGGGAAGTGAGCGGATCGGCGGCATGTTTGTGCTCACTTAACCATTCGATAGAGCCGGCCTGTGACAGCTTCTTTGTCACAGGTCGGCTCTAACTATGAGGATGAGTGGAAATCGCTCACCTCATAGTTCTCCTTTAAGGCTAGGTACACAATTAACCGTTGGGGTGCATTGTGGTAACATATGCATGCTAACACCGTGTGCTAGGTTAGGAGCGAACCTGATTCAAACCTGAGCTCCGCTGAAGATGGAAGGAGCTACACTGAACCTGCAAGGAAACACCTTCTGCTGCCACCCAATCAGCTGAGAGCGAGGAATTCCCTGTCCGCAGCTGCATGTAAGCAAAGGGGTGGGACGCAGTAGCGCCATTGACCTTATATGGCTACATGGCTATATTAGGTAAACTATGTCAGCACAAGCATCCCCACCCCTTTGTTTATGGTCAGCTGTGGGGAGGGGAATGCCATTACCCGCAGCAGATTGGGTAGGGGGCCAATGGAGCGTCTATGTTTGTTTGCCTAGAGAGACATCTATCAGGTTGCATGGTTCTTTCCAGAGTTTTAATCAGACAGAATATGTCAAGGAGGCCGCTTCCATAGCTTTAGCTATCCCATTATGCTCTGGAATTCCTTTGTCTTGTTACCATGTATTCAAGTGTATGCAAAGGCAAAAGATTTTGTTTTAGTTTAAAATCGAGTTGGACTCTCTGTTTTGCTTTTATTGCTGTTTCCCTGCCGGGTAGATTCACCCTCTTTATCTGTAGAGATGAGCTCAGGTTTAAACCAATTCCGTTTCAAACCTGAGCTCATCCCTACAGATAAAGAGGGTGAATCTACCCGGCAAGGAAACAGAGAGCAACAAAATCAAGATAGAATCTCCAACTCTGCCCCACTCGATCTTAAGCTAAAACAAAGTTGTGCTTTTCCATAGACTTGAATACAAGGTAACAAGGCAAAGGAATTCCAGAGAACAATGGGATAGCTAAAGCTATGGAAGCTGCCTGCTTGATATATTCTGTCTGATTAAAACTCTGGATGCAACCTGGTAGATGTCTCTAATATTGATCTATATAACCCATGCCCACAGCTTGTAACAGAGACATCCAGCTTAAGACAGACTGAAAACACTGCAAGTTGGAGAGTCGGGTGCTAAGAGTGGGTCTCCTTCTGTCATTTACTTCCTATGAGGGTGGAGGAGGAATTTTGTGTTACAGGTAGAGCTCACACTTTAAGCTTACCATTGCTATTCTCCAGCCCCTGAAATGCCTCGTCCTATGAGATCTTATTGGTTTTGTAGCCGACAACAGTGACAGCATAAGAAGCCGATATCTTGTATCTAGGTGTATTCTTCTGCTTGCAGTCTGTGACAATTCTGCTTCTTTATAAGAAAACAATGCTGTGCTTCAAGCTTGCCGATTCCTTTTGGGCCTCATAATTATACCCTTTAGAGTTTCACCTTCGGAAGGCATACGTCAAGACGTCACGTGTTCCAGGCTGCCTCCAAACAGCTGTACAAAGGGTGGATGAACCATCTCTTCCCCAGCTTGTGAATAGGGCTAAAACAACTAATCGATTAAATCAATAATAATCCATTACATGATGAGAGTAGTTGGCAACTATTCTCATTATCAATTAGTTGGTGGGGAAGATAGAGCGAGAGAGAGAGAGGGAAAAAGAGAGAGGGGTGGGGGGAGAGGGAGATAGAGAGAGAGAGGCAGAAGAGAGAGAGGGGGGAGAGAGAGGGAGGGAGAGAGAGGGAGGGAGAGA
>NW_017306274.1:3819238-3885379 GCF_000935625.1 Nanorana parkeri
GGGAGGGAGAGAGAGAGAGGGAGAGAGAGAGAGAGAGAAAAGGGAGAGAGAGGGAAGGAGAGAGTTTTTAATGCAACTAATCGATTCATCGAAAAAATAATCAGGCAACTAATTTTAGTTATGAAAATAATACTTTTGTCCGCCCAGCTCCTTCACTCAAAGTTTGTTGAGCTGCGTGGTGTCAGCAGGACCACCAATAGGATGAATTTTGGCCAGTTCACAGCGAATCGGGTGAAATTCAAGCCGTTTATGGCCAGAATAAAGTAATATTAAACTCTAATTTTTTTGTTCCAATAATGAATCCAGATCAAACTTATATGCATGGCCCAGCAAAGAATTTCTTTAATGTTTTGCCTAAGCACTTACAGCTCCAACTCTCTCAGCTTGGCTTCCCTGAACTTCCTGTCCCGTACAAGATCACAAGAGACAGTACAGTCTCCAGCAACTGTCCATCCATTAGCTGGGAGAAGGGAGGAAGGAAGTGTCTTGCCTTGCTGTGTCTGTGCATTTGTGGAGACGCAACTTACCAGCGCACACAAAGGTGGCTCCATAGGACCCTGTGAGGGAAAGGAGCAACCCTAAAACAGGATATCAGGGCCAGTGCTCAGGGGACCAGCTGATTCTGTAGGAAACTAATATGTTTAAACATCAAGAAGTAGCATCCATTGTACGTGATCCAATCAGCATTTGACATAACATAAAAACCATTGTAAATCTCACTTTACGGACTAGTAGGCTGCAATATATAACATTTTCAGGCTTGGTTGAGATACACTTTAAATGAGGAAAATTCCCTTTGTTTGGATTTGTGAGTAATAACTTCTGTGCAATGCCGTACTCGTACTCTCTACATAAAATTCGGGAGACGTCTCTACTTACTCATCAACGGCCCTTCTGATGCCAACAACGGCTTCTTCCCGAGCGCCTGTCAGCCCACCCCAAAAAAGGAGGTGGGAAGCAAGACGCATAACAAACAATAATGGGTTTATTATATTGCGCTGCAAATTGTCTGTGACATTTTGATGAAATAATTACAGGGGGAGGCACAATTGGCTGGCAGAACCCATTCCGCGGTGCCAGCCCTGAGAAGAGGAGAAGTAATTACAGCCTGTGAAGGAATTCTTCAAGACAGGCAGGCGGTTCTAGGCTCATGTTCCCAAATAAATCCCTCAAGTATGAAAACATGGAGGAAAGTACTCGATGAGAAGTGTGCTAATTGGAGCCAAATGGTCACACGGAGGACAGGCCGTGCTGATCTTGTTGTGCTGAGATATTATCGTTTATTAGGACATGAAGTAGACACTGCGGATGTCCGGAGATACCCGGTATATGGAAGTGCCGGGTTGGCCGAGAACTGGAACTATCTACGCAATTACACAATGATTCCGGAACATGAAAATGACAAAATGAAAACAAAATGCCTTCAAAGTAAATAGAAAACTAGAGACCTGGATGGTTCTGTTTATGAAGACCAACCGGTTAAATATGACCTACAATCCTGCTATCTACTAACTTTAGAACTTGCTTGGTCTTCTCACCTTAGTGGACAGGTAGAGTTTGTAGCTTTGCCAGAAGCGAGATTTCACCGGTGGCAGAGACTTATAGGGAGATGGGTGTTACAAGAGACTTTAAGCCCTCGTTCACACCTGAATGTTTTGTAGCGCGTTCTACGCTCGACGAACGCTCTACAAAACGCTCAAAAATATAAATCCCATTGTATTCAATGGTCTCGTTCCCACCTTGGCGTATTTCCGCCCGTCCCTAACGCGCTACAAAACGGCCCACGCCTGAAAAGGTCCAGGTACCACTTTGGGCCGTTTTGTAGCGCGTTTCCATTGGGATACAGCCAAGTAGCCTTCGGAAACGCGCAACTTTTTTACCGCGAATCACGGTTAAAAAAACGTGCGACAGACGCGCATATGCAATACGCCTAGGTGTGAATGAGACCTTAAGGAGAACTATGGGGTTAAGGCTTTTCCCCATAGTTCTCCTTAGGGTAACGGGAGGACACAAACTAGCATCCCCCCGTCATCCTAAGCTCAGTATACCGCGAGCTACAGCTCCCGGTATACTGAGACGCTGCAGCTGAAGCGGATCCCGATAATTATGTCTGGATCCGCCCAGCTGCGTGAGTGACAGCTGGCTCTGCCTATCTAGAGGCAGAGCCAGCTGTACCCGCCCCCTCCCCCGTCCGTTCCGCCAATCAGCGCTGGAGGATCGGAGGAGGGAGGGGGGAATCCAGCCCCTCCCCTGTCACGGCAGAGAACCATGACAGGATCGAGAAGTGATCGAACGCCGGTATGTGTTCGCTCACCTCCCAATCTACTGAGCCGACCTGTGACAGTCTCATTGTCACAGGTCGGTTAGAACTGAGGTGAGTGAAAATCACTCACCTCATAGTTCTCCTTTAATGTTAGAGACAGCTGTCATGTTACCTTGAGTGTCCCGTTATAGGGTCTCCATCTCCATTACAATCTGACTATAGAGTCTCTGTACAATCAACTTTAGATTGACCAAAATGTAATGGTTTCGGGGGCGGCTGGCAGAGCAGCTCTTAGAAACCTGCGACGCTCTGGCCGGTGTCCCGCCCAGCTCCTGCCAACCACTGATGTTAAGCTTAAAAAAAAAAAAAAAACTAATACAGCCACCACATCTAAGGACTGGTAAGCTGCACTTTATTGCATGTTTGTTTTTGGGTTTATACGCTTTTATACTGTTTCCAGCAAAACTCATTAATGCATGCCAAACACACCCAAGACACACTGCACGGAAAATACAGATGGGCAAATATACCTTATAGGGTGGGATGCAAGCTGCTAAACTGATACAGAACATGCAGGGTCGTCCCTCCAATTTTCACTGCCTTAGGCTGGGGGGAGAAAGGGTGTTGGGGGTGCACGTTCCTGGGTAGGTTGTGGCGCATGTACCTCTGTCTGGTGTACCACCCAGCTTACTGATGTCACTGCTTGCCAGGAGCTGGGCAGGATGGCAGCCAGAGAGTCCCGCTCAGCTCCTGGCAACCAGTGACGTCAATGAGCTGGGCCGCCCCCTATTCACTCAGAGCATCCCAGGTTGCTAAGAGCTGGGTGGGGAGATGCAGAGCCCCAAACCATCTTCCGCTGCTCTGATTGCGTGCACCAAGCGTGCCCCTGCTCCCTTTCCCCCTTTAGGTGGCAAAATGTCTAGGGACACCACTGGATACAGGTGGCTGCATGCAACTTCATGCGGCATCTGTCCCTCCAGGAAGAAGGTCTCTGTAGGGGTGTGCACGCCCATGTGAATGAGCCCCAAATGAAGTCCCCTTTGCTAACTAGTAATACTGAGCTCCGGAGGATTAGATTCATGCACTCCAGTCCACTCTTCTGAAGACGTAGAGTCTCAAGCCCCAGTCATTAGCCATTTCTCATTACAATACTATTTTTCCTTTCCATTAGATTAGTCACATCAATGAAAAGAAAACATGTCCCTTCCAGTTTGCGCACTGTAAACAATTCATCTGACTGGATGTAAGTCAAATGTATGGAGACGAACGTCAGGAGAACAACACAACCCGCGAGATGTCAGATGTGACACAATGACAGAGATGGAATAATTAGCATCTAGGAAAAAAACAACAACAAATACATCTAAATGATAATGAGCCGGCACCGTGACTATTCCGCAGGACTGGATGTAGGTAAATATGGTGGAAAGAGCTGCGTCATTGTGAAAAGGAAAATAAAATACAATGGTGACCAGTCATATAATGACACAGCAATATATACAGAGCCTGTCAGTGTAACTCAGTGCATATTAATACCCTGGTGTCCAGTCTGAGAGCCTTTGGTACTTGTGTCCCCCTGACCATCTCTTCTAAAATGTCCACAGTCTCTGACCATCTCTTCCAGCATGTCCAGTCTCTGACCATCTCTTCTAGCATGCCCAGTCTCTGACCATCTCTTCTAGCATGCCCAGTCTCTGACCATCTCTTCTAGCATGCCCAGTCTCTGACCATCTCTTCTAGCATGCCCAGTCTCTGACCATCTCTTCTAGCATGCCCAGTCTCTGACCATCTCTTCTAGCATGCCCAGTCTCTGACCATCTCTTCTAGCATGCCCAGTCTCTGACCATCTCTTCTAGCATGCCCAGTCTCTGACCATCTCTTCTAGCATGCCCAGTCTCTGACCATCTCTTCTAGCATGCCCAGTCTCTGACCATCTCTTCTAGCATGCCCAGTCTCTGACCATCTCTTCTAGCATGCCCAGTCTCTGACCATCTCTTCTAGCATGCCCAGTCTCTGACCATCTCTTCTAGCATGCCCAGTCTCTGACCATCTCTTCTAGCATGCCCAGTCTCTGACCATCTCTTCTAGCATGCCCAGTCTCTGACCATCTCTTCTAGCATGCCCAGTCTCTGACCATCTCTTCTAGCATGCCCAGTCTCTGACCATCTCTTCTAGCATGCCCAGTCTCTGACCATCTCTTCTAGCATGCCCAGTCTCTGACCATCTCTTCTAGCATGCCCAGTCTCTGACCATCTCTTCTAGCATGCCCAGTCTCTGACCATCTCTTCTAGCATGCCCAGTCTCTGACCATCTCTTCTAGCATGCCCAGTCTCTGACCATCTCTTCTAGCATGCCCAGTCTCTGACCATCTCTTCTAGCATGCCCAGTCTCTGACCATCTCTTCTAGCATGCCCAGTCTCTGACCATCTCTTCTAGCATGCCCAGTCTCTGACCATCTCTTCTAGCATGCCCAGTCTCTGACCATCTCTTCTAGCATGCCCAGTCTCTGACCATCTCTTCTAGCATGCCCAGTCTCTGACCATCTCTTCTAGCATGCCCAGTCTCTGACCATCTCTTCTAGCATGCCCAGTCTCTGACCATCTCTTCTAGCATGCCCAGTCTCTGACCATCTCTTCTAGCATGCCCAGTCTCTGACCATCTCTTCTAGCATGCCCAGTCTCTGACCATCTCTTCTAGCATGCCCAGTCTCTGACCATCTCTTCTAGCATGCCCAGTCTCTGACCATCTCTTCTAGCATGCCCAGTCTCTGACCATCTCTTCTAGCATGCCCAGTCTCTGACCATCTCTTCTAGCATGCCCAGTCTCTGACCATCTCTTCTAGCATGCCCAGTCTCTGACCATCTCTTCTAGCATGCCCAGTCTCTGACCATCTCTTCTAGCATGCCCAGTCTCTGACCATCTCTTCTAGCATGCCCAGTCTCTGACCATCTCTTCTAGCATGTCCAGTCTCTGACCATCTCTTCTAGCATGTCCTGTCTCTGACCATCTCTTCTAGCATGTGCAGTCTCTGACCATCTCTTCTAGCATGTCCAGTCTCTGACCATCTCTTCTAGCATGTCCAGTCTCTGACCATCTCTTCTAGCATTCCAGTCTCTGACCATCTCCACTAGCATGTCCAGTCTCTGACTATCCTTTCTAGCCTGTCCAGTCTCTGACCATCTCTTCTAGCATGCCCAGTCTCTGACCATCTCTTCTAGCATGCCCAGTCTCTGACCATCTCTTCTAGCATGTCCAGTCTCTGGCCATCTCTTCTATGAAGTCCAGTCTCTGACCATCTATTCTATGAAGTCCAGTCTCTGACCATCTCTTCTAGCATGTCCAGTCTCTGGCCATCTCTTCTATGAAGTCCAGTCTCTGACCATCTATTCTATGACCCAGTCTCTGACCATCACTTCTAGCATGTCCTGTCTCTGACCATCTATTCTATGAAGTCCAGTCTCTGACCATCTCTTCTAGCATGTCCTGGGTCTGACCATCTCTTCTAGCATGTCCAGTCTGTGACCATCACTTCTAGCATGTCATCTTTATAACATGCCTGATGCTGAATTTGAAGGGAAACTGTGGAGACGTGGCTCGAGTAGTAAGAACACGTGAACACATAACACCCTACTTCCTCCTAAAGATCTACAAATTCCAATAATAGTGAAATCATCCAATTCCCTATAAATGCACTAACCTTCCCGATGCATTGCGTAGAATCGCCAGGGCATCCGGGTACCCGTCCATGTTATAATCTCCGATATGAAGGGACATGGGCAACGACTGGGTAAGAGAAGCGGTCGGTGGGATGAAAGCCCAAAGTGTGTTTCCATTGGTGATATTCTGCAACACCGGAACCCACTGAAACAAAGAACACAAGAGAACGTTACACTGGAACTCTCAAAGTAACAAACATTAAAATGTATCAAAAGCCAAGAGAAGAATTAGAACCCCAATCAAGTTTTTGGTGCTGACAAACAACAGGAAGTGAAAGGAAATCTCTCTAAAGTGGAAGGAAATTCCCTTTAGGCAGTTGTCACCAGACACGGTGTCCCTGATTGGGTGATTTCCCTTCCCTTCACCTCCCATTTTGGATAAATAAGTACTCCAGGAAGAAAAATGAACCCTTGCAGTGGGGCTACCCCCACAACTTGCATTAGATGTGATAACTAGGGATGCACCCATACGGATACTAGTATCGGTGCCGATACAGAGCATTTGGCCGAGTACCAGTACTCACCCAAAAGCTCCGATGCCTAGCCCGATACCAGTATCAGAAAGCCAGGCAGCGAGTCATTATATGCTGTCCGGTTTCCTGATTGGCTGGGAAACCGGGTCTCTTAGCAAGTGACGAGGCAGTATGGAGCCGGCTTCCCGGCCAATCAGGAAGCCGGGCAGCATGTAATGACTCCCCGCCTAGCTGGGCAATTAGGAAGCCAGGGGGTGAGTCATTACCCGCCCCCCGGCTCCCTGATTGGTCAGAAAGTCGGCTCCATGCTTCCTCGTCACTTACCGATACCAGTGGTCTATCAAAGATTGTGACTGGGTTGGAATGTGAGACCGGTCATGTGGTTACACATTTTAACGTAATCACGCCCACTTTTTCGGTGGTCGAATATGTGATCGACAAAAAGTGAGGAATTCTGAAGCTTTCTCAGCTGTTCCAGGACAGATCGGCAGCGCAAATCGCATGTGCAGGAGAACCGATCTCCCCTGGAGCAGCTGATCGGTCCTGAAATGTGACTTTGTGACTACGATCTCACATTCCACAGAGTCGGATAGAAGTGACATTTCAGGACCAATCAGCTGTTCCAGGGCAGATCGGTTCTCCTGGACATACCATCTACGATGCCGATCTGCCCTGGAACAGCTGAGAAAGCGTTGGAATTCTTCACGTTAAAATGTGTAACCACATGACCAGTCACACACTCCAACCCAGTCACAATCTTTGATAGAACACTGGTATTGGTATTCGGTATCTGATAGTACCGAAAAAAATATATCAATACTCGTACTCGATACTGAAAAACTGGTATCGGTGCATCCCTAGTGATAATATCAGCCGGGGCTTAGACCAGAGCCCGGGGAAGAAGAGGCTGCGGGGACTGATATAGCAGCCAGGTGGGACTGATGACTGGGTGACTATTTCTCCAGGTTTTAGAAAAATTAAGCCTTGCAGTGGGGACTACCCCTGTGTGCTTTTCAGGCGCTGGTCTATGGAGACAAAAAGGTGTAATTCTGCCCCAAAAGAGGCTCATGTACTTTTCTGACCTTTACGTGACAAGCAACACAACACTCAGGTTTGAACAGGCCCATTGTAAATATTGGAATTCTTCATCTTGCGTGTTGTCGCACTTAGGGTAATGCTTGTCAAAATGCACAGGTGGGAATGGGGCCTAAAACATTTGCATATTCTTAACGAGCAGTAAAAGAGCTGTAAAATGAGCCAACCCTAACTTATCTAGCTGCATGTACTACGCAGTCATTTATTCTCAATATCACAACAATGCTCTAAAGTTGGTTTACAGCCCTGCCAAGGTTCTGCTCTCCACAGAAAGTAGCTAAGCTAAGATTGCAGTGCCCCTGTTGTGAATTTTAAAAATGAATTTCTCCACAGTGCCTATAGCTACATAGGTGATTGAGGGATTGTGTTACAAAGTACTTCTTCATAAAATGCTAATGCTTCAGTGTGCATAGTCTGGGCACAGGCTTACTTTAAAGGAGAACTATGGGGCTTTGGCTTTTCCCCATAGTTCTCCTTAGGGTAACGGGAGGACACAAACTAGCGTCCTCCCGTTACCCTAAGCTCAGTAGCTCGCGGTATACTGAGACGCCGCAGCCGGAGCGGATCCCGACATTGATGTCGAGATCCGCCCAGCTGCGTGAGTGACAGCTGGCTCTGGCTATCTAGAGGCAGAGCCAGCTGTACCCGCCCCCTCCCCCGTCCGTTCCGCCAGTCAGCGCTGGCGGATCAGAGCGGGGAGTGGGGAATCCAGCCCCTCCCCTGTCACGGCAGAGAGCCGTGACAGGATCGAGAGGTGAGCGAACGCCGGTATGTGTTCGCTCACCTCCCGATCTACCGAGCCGACCTGTGACAGTCGCATTGTCACAGGTCGGCTAGAACTATGAGGTGAGTGAAAAGCACTCGCCTCATAGTTCTCCTTTAAGAAATGAGTCTTCCTCCATACTAACCACATTTCCCTTTCACATTGCCAGGAGAGTGTGACATTATCAAAGGGTCAGTCCATTCAAGACTGATTTATAAGTGTTTTGTGGATGTTGGAGAGTTAAGGTGACACTGTCACCTGCCTCTATGACACTCAGGGCAAAGTGACAATGCCTCCCGATGTCCCATACCCACCAGAGTATACTAACAGGTCTGTGCTCCCTTGCCACCTGATGCAGGAGTCCACCCTGGGTAGGCTCTGGTGTCAGATGATGTAGAAGCATACCCCAATGGAACACGTCGCTACCACCGCCCCACCAACATAACAGTGTTCGGGCCTGGAGAATGGCCACTCAGGCCTAAGCAATGTCAGATGGCGGAGGTCACATGTTCATCTCAATATATGAAAGCCCTGCTTCGTTAGAACAACAGAGCAAGGAGTCAGATGGAGCGGGGATGCAGCGAGGAAACATGGATCAGTGAGTATATGTTGCTTGGGCAGGTGTTCAAGAGACATTACTGAATGGGTAAGACTCTCTTTAACTGGGGCTTACATTTCTTGAATAAGTCCTACCCATCTGTATGATGAAAGCACCTCATTGGCACCTTCCCCCATTGACTTGGACCTCACCTTTCTTCCCCACATCCAATCCCTATCCAAATCCTGCCGCCTTCACCTTCGTAACATCTCCAAAATACGCCCCTTCCTCACCAATGAAACCCCAAAATTACTCCTCCACTCACTTGTTATATCTCGTCTTGACTATTGTAGCTCTCTCCTCATTGGCCTTCGAGTACACAGGATATCCCCCCTTCAGTCTACCATGAATGCAGCTGCTAGACTCATTCACCTTACCAACCGCTTAGTGTCTGCAACTCCCCTATGCCAATCTGTCTGTCTATCTTCCACAATGACTGCCTTTAGGCGATCCCATAAGACTCATCTCTTCAGGGAAGCCTATCCCACCTCAACCTAACCACAGAACCATCACGTTCTCAAACAATTTATCCCCACACAGCTACCTCCTCATGTATCACTTGCCCCTCCCTTTTAGATTGTAAGCCCTCAGGGGCAGGGCCCTCCTTACCATCTTGAATTGTATTGTGATTGTAATGTCTTCCTTATATTGTAAAGCGCTGCGCAAACTGTTGGCGCTATATAAATACTGTATAATAATAATAATAATAATAATTGGCTAAGAAGGGTGTTTCCATTGGAAGAGGACTGACCGGTGGGTAAGGGAAGACTGTACTATTAGCAACAGAATCAAAGCAGTTTCAGAGGGGTGCAGAAAACAAGATTTTCCAGATAATGAGGGTGTCAGGAGGTCCTTCTATTTCTAAAAATTCAACCGCTCGCAGGTCAACATTAGGTTTCCATTCCCCCCTGCTAGCAGCAGTTTTTCTTCAGTGTTATTTTAATACCAAAGTGTTAAAATGTACAAGGCAGACTGGCAGAACGTTAAAGGCTTACAAGTGGATATTTCTGAACAAACGAAATGAGATTGGGGTAAGGAAAGCTAAATTTATACAGCGCTGAAGTCTAAATTTATACAGCCGAAGATTCCTGTTTGACCTATATTATCATATCTTTGGCTTCTATTGTCAATGCAGCTAATACAGGGATTGGGGACAGCTTCCGGGCCAGATAATGAAACTCTCTTATTTGTAACACTGGCTGGAGGAGAAGATGGAGAGGAGTAAAAAAAAAATACCCCTTCCTCTGCGAGGGGAGATGACCATTTTAAAGAGCGGACTGGAATCTTAATTGGAAGAAAAATGTAAATGTTTAGTTACCTGATCCACGGCCAAAAGAAGAAGATATCATTTTTACTAATTCCGTAAAAAAAACAAAAACTTTGCTGAATAAATATGAAAGCCGTCATTGCTGACATTTCTAAAGGTCCATACTCTCGCGCTGTCATCCCCGTCCTTCTGTCACTATTTGCTGAGTCACTGACCTAAAACAATCATTTGCACACCAGGTGTTGGGATGTCTGATATGCATGTGCTTGCACAAGATTACTGACTTAGCAAGCAGTGAAGGTAAGCAATATCAATTCTGGAGAAGGCAAATTGACAGTGGCAGCTCCCATCTTTCTATGGGGGGGGGGGGGGATGTAGAAGAAAAAAAGCATCTAAAAGGTTTCACAGACGAGGCAGTTAGGTGCAGATGATAGGCCAACACGTTTTAAGGATAATAGAAGCCCTTCTTCAGGGCTGACATGCACATATATTACATATACATTAGAGATGCACCGATACTGATACTAGTATCGTTGCCGATGCCGAGTATTTGGGTGAGTACTCGTACTCGCCCAAATGCTCCAATGCCTAGCTCGATACTCGAGCTTTCGGTATTAGGAAGCTGGGCAGCGAGTCATTACACGCTGCCCGTCTTCCGTAATGGCCCGGGAAGCTGGCTCCATGAAAGCTGGCTCCAGAGAAAGCATGGAGCCGGCTTCCCGGCCAATCAGGAACCGGTTAGCGTGTAATGACTCGCTGCCTGGTTGGTGGGGAAGCTGGCCAATCAGGAAGCCAGGCGCCATGTAATGACGCAGCGCCATGACGCGGGGCCCGGCTTTCTGATTGGCCGGGAAGCCAATCAGACGATCGTGACAAGGGAGCTTGGAGCTGGTTTCCCGGCCAATCAGGAAGCTGGGCACTGCGTCATTACACAGCGCCTGGCTGCCAGATTGGCCAGAAAGCCAGCTCCATGCATTCTCGTCACCTAGTGACAAGAAGCATGGAGACGGCTTTCCCTGCTAATCGGGAAGCCGGGTGGCGAGTCTTTACACGCCGCCCTGTTTTCTGGCTAATCAGGAAGCCAGGTGGCGAGTCATTACACGCCGCCTGACTTCCTTAATGGGACTTTCGCCATCGGTATCCGGTATTGGTGAGTACCGAAAAAGAAAATATCAGTACTCGGTATCGGTGCATCCCTAATATACATATATACAAATGCCTGGTCAAAAGAAAAAAAAAAAGGCACCGCTTGGATTGAGCTAAGCAAATAGTTAGGAGCCTTCCACTGGTCTAGGTTCAGCAACATTATGTCCCCAAAAAATGAAGTCAGCTGCCTTCCCGAATATACTGAATGAGCAGGTTTTTTTTATCAGTGGATTTTTAGTTCCCTGATGGCACATTGGGCATATTCCAAGATGACAATGCCAGGATCCATCGGGCTCAAATTGTGAAAGAGTGGACATCATTTTCACACATGGATTGGCCACCACAGAGCCCAGACCTTAACCCCACCATGAATGTGAGAAGACTTCATGCAGTGGTCTGACTTCCCCATCATCTGCACTGAACCACCTAATCAGTTTGTCCTTCCTGAATCTTCTTGTTTCCTACAACTCAAGTCTTCACCCACGGCCCCTCAATGGGTACGGCCTGAGGAGCCGCCTATACAAACACCACTCAACCTGCAATACTCTACATCATCAGGACATAAGACGTTCCTCAGATAAAGCATTGTTCCCCACCAAACCCGTCTGTGCTTCTATCCGGAAACTTTTAGGGTAAAGAATATGAAATTGGAAAACCTGCCCCATCAATTTATTTTAAATAAATGGTCTCTAGCATTAGCGTGCCATCTTATACTCCACTGCAGGTACACCATTCTACTTTCGTCTGTACACGGCAGCTAATGGCAAGTGATTAAACATTCACACTAATACAAGACCACATTAATAACCTCATCATTAAAGGATTTGTGAACTGTGATTCTGAGGTTGGAATTAGACAGCTACTGGCTGATAATGTTCCACTTAAAACCGCAAAGTATTAAATAACTAATTTAGGCAAATGACTACATAACTCTGAATACTAAAATGATTGAATACCATTTAACAAAAAATAAATAAGCATTTCTGTTGAAACAAATCGGCTTCTCTGTCTCATTTTCAAATCTTACCTGAGCAAACTGAAGACAGTAGCCAATTGCTTGCTATGCATCTGCTCCAGATTCTCGCTGCTCTAGTATTGATACATTTCCCCCACTGTATATGTACAACACACAGGGGGGAATTTATCAATACTGGAGCAGATGTGCACGGCAACCTCTTCTCTCTTTCATTTTCAAATCTTAACTGAACAAACTGAAGAGAGAACCTGATTGGTTGCTATGCACGGCTGCTCCAGTTTTTGTCTGCTCCAGTTTTGATAAATTCCCCTCATTGTTATTTGTTCCTTGTATTTGTAAGAGTGAGGTTTAATCCAACAATGTAAAAGCGTGCTGAAACCTTTGGGATTGGGGAAAATATAAAACAATCAGAGCGCGTTACCTTTCTTGCCCTCCGCCTTCTACTTTGTTATGTGTTATCAAAGTGTCTGAAGAAAGCCGAGTTTGTAACAGCCTGTTTCCCCAGAGCAGCCAATGAGATATTCCCTTTGCAGAACGAGATCATCAAACACATCTTACTGGTTGACATTGGGAAGTGGACTGCCTGAGGCAGTTGTGGTCCTCAGACACTTTGGGTTTGTCAACTCAAATATGAAAGGTCTGCATAAAGAGATGCTATGCCCACTGAAAGTGAAACTTCCACCAGATTCCCCCCCCCCCCCAAAAAAAAAGGTATACTCACTCACCACATACCTCTGTGCTGCCGGAGTCAACCCTGGGTTAGCCCTGGTGTTCCAGCATACCCCAAATATTGATGCCATTGCCCCCCACCCAATGTGAAAGTGTTCAGGCATGGCATGTCCAAGCATCATCACATGGGACCCATGTTCCCCCACACTCTCTCTCAGAATAGAACAAGGCCTACAATTGAGCTGGGAGCAGGAGAAGGAGCGCAAATGGGTGAGTATTCCTTGCTGGGGGGATGGTGGGGTTTATTAGGAGACACTATCATTAAAAAAAAGAAATCTAGGCAAAATTGTTTTTAACTCTTGCAGTGGGGCTATCCCCGCACTGCAAAGGTTAAATGCATTTTGGTCTAGATGCAAAAATAAGAACGTTATACTCACCCCATCTTTGGAGCCAGCTAGCTCTAAGACCGCTGCTTCCAGCCTCAATCCCCCTCTGCTCCAGTGGTCTAAGGATCCTTGAGTCATCACATCCAATACACTGTGTATGGGATGTGAGGACACCGAAGGACATCACTGGAATGTAGGAGGAGAGGGACTGGAGGAAGTGCTGCCAGCCATCTCCAAGGATCGGGTGAGTATAACTTTATTACTTTTGCACCTAGACCAAAACGAGCACTTAACCCTTGCAGTGCAGGGGTAGCCCCACTGCAAGGGTTAAGAAAAGTTTTGCCTGGAGCTCTTTAATCAAAAAAAAGAAAAACAACTGATCATTAACCTGAGTGGAGCCATGTTTCATGAGATAGATGACACTCTTCAGGCACTTGTCATCCTCGCAGGCTGGTAGCAGTTGATCCTGTTGGCCGTCTCCATCTGAAAAACAATGATACATATGCATTATAAGATGTTCCGCCTCGTACAACTGTGCAAAATTGATATTTGCATGTATATAACAGAGGAACTCAGCCGTTACATCGTGATGTGTAATGAACTTTGAAAGACACAGTGATTACATGTGCTATTCCATTCCTTTAGGCGCAGTGGAACCCAGAGAGTTCTGGGAATCCGCAGCTGTGCTGTCAGCCAGCATGGAACGGTGATGAGAGCAGGCATTGACACACGCTTTAAAGTGGATGGAAACTCTAAATTAATGATATTTAATTTGCTGCAGTACTGTCTCTCAGTTGCCCTAGTTTTGTTAATAAAATCCTTGTTTTCACCTTTATTCTCATCAGCGTTCTGCAACCTTCATCATCCGATCAGCAGGCTGGAGATGGATCAGGGTCTGTGTTGTATTGCCTAAAGCAAACTTAGCTTAGGTTCGCTAAACAGCATGCACCTCTAGTGGTGGTTTTGAATTTTCCACTCACTGTGTTTGCCTGCCGAAGCCCCAGAAATGACCCGGATCCCATAGAACAGCAGCCAATCGCCAAGCCTAAGGTCATGTGGGGGTAGATGAAGGCTCCTAAGCACTGTGTGAATGCTAACCCAGAGAAAACCTCGAACCTTTGGACTAACAGGGTGTCAGGGGAGGGTGTGGAGGGTAAATACAAGCACCAGACACTAGGTACAGGTTTTGGTTTAAAGCTCAACTCTAGGTAGCTACAAAAAGATAAATTAATGCAGTTATGTTTTTTTTTTTTTTATAAATTATTTATGATTTTTTCCAAGTGGTAGAAAGACAACTAGTACAGAAAATACAGACAAGAAATCGTACAGATCATACTTAAGGCATTTTCAGAAAATACACAAGGATTATTCGGCTAATACGGGGTCAGTATGAAGCACCGGCAATCTCACGCCTCGTCCACTGCAGTTATGTATTTAAAAAAATCAGTCGTTAAACATATAGGGGTTATTCACTAAAGAGCCGAAGGATCCAGTCATAGCTTCGGCTGATCCTTCGGCTCGCTTCAGCCGCCTCTGCCCTTCGGTTCAGTCGAACCAAAGGGCTGGTATACGGTCTATATCCTATAGCCCGTACAGCAGATGAAGGCGGCCGAGCCGAACGCATATTCTTCAGCCCGCCTGAGCCTAAGTGACACCCGAAGCATGGAGAAAGGTTGGCCGAAGCCGACCAATCTCCACGCAAATGACAGCTGGGTGGAGCCAGCCTTGATCTCATGGCTCGCTTCGCCCAGGTCATTTGGGGACGCTGATCTGTCATTAAACAATAAAAACTGGGCCATATCCTGCTGCATGTTCGCCGTCTCTGGCCATCTCCTGTTAAATGTCTGCAGTCTCTGACCATCTCCTGTTAAATGTCTGCAGTCTTTGGCCATCTCGTGTTGCATGTTTGGAGTCTCTAGGCATCTCCTGCTGCATGTTCGCAGTCTCTGGCCATCTCCTGAGGCATGTTTGCAATCTCTGGCCATCTCATGTTTGGAGTCTCTGGCCATATCCTGCTGCATGTTTGCAGTCTCTGGCCATCTTCTGTTAAATGTCTGCAGTCTCTGACCATCTCGTGTTGCATGTGTGCAGTCCCTGGCCATCTCGTGTTGCATGTTTGGAGTCTCTGGCCATATCCTGCTGCATGTTCGCAGTCTCTGGCCATCTCCTGTGGCATGTTCGTAGTCGCTGGCCATCTCCTGTTGAATGTCTGCAGTCTCTGACCATCTCCTGTTAAATGTCTGCAGTCTCTGGCCATCTCCTGCTGCATGTTCGCAGTCTCTGGCCATCTCCTGAGGCATGTTTGCAATCTCTGGCCATCTCATGTTTGGAGTCTCTGGCCATATCCTGCTGCATGTTTGCAGTCTCTGGCCATCTTCTGTTAAATGTCTGCAGTCTCTGACCATCTCGTGTTGCATGTGTGCAGTCCCTGGCCATCTCGTGTTGCATGTTTGGAGTCTCTGGCCATATCCTGCTGCATGTTCGCAGTCTCTGGCCATCTCCTGTGGCATGTTCGTAGTCTCTGGCCATCTCCTGTTGAATGTCTGCAGTCTCTGACCATCTACTGTGGCATGTTCGCAGTCTCTGGCCATCTCCTGTAGGAAGCATTACTGAAATCAGGTCAGGAACTGATCGCTCCAGGTGTTTAGGCAGCCAAAGCCATCAGCATATGCAGAGCGAGCCATAAAAAGGACTGGGACCAAAATCAGACATACCAGACGGTAATAGCTGTGTTCTTTTGTGCCAATTTAAATGCTACGTTCTCATGTGTAAATGACGCCCACATTTTTAAACTTCCACTTGACAGGTAAGCTTTAAGAAAAGGTCAAATTTGTTTCCACTTAGAAAAGTGAAAATTCAAATATTTTGAGTCCTGACAAGAAAATGTTTTACTTGCAAATGTTATATGCGACATAATAAAGCGATTTCGATTTTAAATAGAGCGGAGAGTTTGGCTTGCGCGATTTGATGTCTTGACAGGTGATGAATAAACGCAACACATCTTCTCTGACAGCAAATACATAATCATGTCTTTGACAAAGCGATGGGCATTCTGAGTTTTTTGTGCGTCGCTGGTCACGTCGGCGAAAGGAGCGGGAGTCAAAGCTCAGATATGACGAGAGCGAGAGAGAGGCGCAATTTAGAAAACATTGCATTTAAAAAGAAACAAAAAAAACTTTGAATGTTGGCCGATTACAGCCGATGAATAGGCCAGTAATGAGAAACGTCATTATTCACGGCAGTTTGTCATTTTAACTCCAATTACTTCCAACTGTGGCCCGCAGTGACAGCTGGATAATAAGAGATGTGGTGCCGAAATAATGCTGAGCCATTGGGTAGATGATGTTCCTTATGTTATATGCCAAAGGGGGCTAAGAAGACATTCTCTTGAAGGAACATCTGTGTTGCAGTATAGCATGTAACGTAGTGAGGAATAAAAGTACTAAACCATGTTGCCAATCTTTACCTTCCTAGCATAGTGAGGTCTGTCTCTTCACAGACCATAAGCAAGCACATACTTGACTGTAAGTGAAAGTGAACAGATCAGCCATTGATATTTCTAAAATTAAAAACACGGCACAAGGTGTCCATTGTTGCCTTCGTCAGCCAGATAGATCTTTATGAGCGACTAGAATTGTAGAGGAAAGTAATTTGCTTACGTGTAGCAAAGCAAAGGTTTCCTTTAAAGACCATTCTGGACCATTACTACCCCCCTCCAATTATTAGATAGGAGAGCATAGGGAAGTGGGTATCTAATGAAAATAAACTGTAATGTGGCGAGCTGCAGATGGCCAACCACCACTGGATGCAAGGATGGATGCTCTGTTGAGTGTCTCTTTCAAGCACTCCTATTCACCCACCTTCCCTTCTCACCTCTGGTGCTCCATTGGAGCCACTACACAGTACCTGGTGCTACCAAGTATGGAGGAGAGGGTGACCTCCTACAGTTGTGCAATTTTTTGCCTAGTGGTCAGCTGCCATGCCTTAACACCACGACCTGGAGCTTACATGGTGTTCGACATATGGACCCATAGAACAGCTAAGGAGAGGAGTATAAGAAAGTTGAATGGTGAGCTTTAAAGAGACTCAAAGAGGGACTTTGCCCTTCAGATAGTCCTGTTGGACAGAAATGGTATTAGAACCTTTGTCTGAAGCTAAAGGCCAAAATGCAGGCACATGGACTGGCTTACTACCTTTGGGAAAGCAATATAAAAAGGAGGAGAAGGAACACTGGAAGAAAACAAACAAATAAATATTATACTGATATATAGTGTTATCCATGATTATTGCATCTTTACAGAGCCAGGTGTAGGGTATTTTTTTAAGGATTTTAGATGTTTGGCCGATGTGTATTTATGGTGTTTGCAAATGTTTGGAATGAAAATACTTTTATTGAATATATTGATATTTACCATCATTCCATGTTGGGATCTCTCTTAAAAGGGGAAACAGACTTTTGACGTAAACAAACAAAGTGGGAGAAAGATTAGTAAAATTCCATCTCTCCTCTAAGCTTGGCACACGGCCATTTTTTTTTTTTTGTGGCTGGGCCTGATGCACGCCCGGTGCTTTAAAGAACACCTCAGTTCTACTGGAACTTCAACACTGAGGGCCCTCAGCAGGCCAGAGAAGTGAAAAGCCTGACTTGTCTCCATCTGGGTCTGTCCTTCTCTTTAATCATTTGACAAGGGTGAAGAGTGAATGGTGTATGGTCAGCTGAGATACAGAGTTTTTGATAAAAGTGACTCTTTAAGCTGTAATGTAACACTCAGGAATAGAAAAATACCGAAGGGAAGGATATTGGTAAGAGTCCTTTACCTGCTCCTTGTTCCATATTTCTGTGTGTGCATATTCATTGACTCTACATGTTATGGGGCTCCATATGGAAATGAACATGTCTTCGAGTAACAAGAGTCCCGATCACCATGGCAACACAAAAATATAAAGTGTAAATAGTGGTTGACAAACAGAAGATATAAGAATGCCTTCCATGAGATCAGTATCAAACCTCTCACTTTAATCACTCATCCAGCTATTTATGGCAATTTCGTGTCACAAAGTCTTGGGAGGATGAAAGAGACTGTGTTCCCCCGGCTCCGTTACATTGTTCTGTAATGCCGGTAATGCATCAATCTGGAGCGTAAAATACACTCCGAGGAAAGGCTTTTCATCATGCTGCCTGCCAACAAACTATGTGTCGTGGGGAGCGTGTAATTATGTATGCAGACCTGGAACGTAGGGAACGTTATACATCTGCTAATGTTATTTTCGTACCGCTCTCTTTCAAGTAAAGATAAACATATGGAATCTTAAAGAGAAAAAAAAGGAGGAAAGAGAATTGTTTGGCGAAGCCACGAGAGCTCAGCAACCGCCATTTTGAATACTTCCATTACAAAAGGCTAAAACTACCTCCATGATGTTCCATCTATAGCAACAAGCAAAAATAATTCTATTTTGTATCCTTGGATTCATATAATAGATCTAAACTATCTCCATCTTGTAAACATCCATCTATTATAAAGTGCCAAACGATCTTCAACTTGTAAACTTCGGATTTGGACGAAATTAGTTAGCGGTAGTCTGAACGAATTTTTGTCCCGGATGCATTTTCGTTGCAGCAAAGTGACATTAGACTTTTTTTTTTGGTCTGCAGAAGAGAAAAAAAAAGCCTGGGGTTCCCCCCCAATTGATAGGAATGTTAGGAGGGACCCCCCCCCCCCCCCCCAAGTTAAAAAACAAAAAGTGTGTGGGGTTCCCCCAAAATCCAAACCAGGCCCTTTAGGTTAGGATGGGTCGTTGTGCGGGCAGGAGATGTTATTTTGCGGCGAGTCTTCATCGGGTTCGGACGGGTCGTTGTACGGCGGGACTTTTTTTTTATTTTGGCGTGTCAGCGGGCATTGTGCATCGTGATTGATGCTGGATTACATCGATGGAGCCATTTTTTTTCTAATTAAAGGAATGGTCAAAAATGTACTTTTTTTTTAAATGAAAGGATTATTTCTTAAAGTGTGGTTTGTTTATTTACATTCACTTTTAACCCTTTAGTGAATGAGTAGGGGTACAAGTACCCCTTATTCATTCACAAAGAGGGGGCTGCACCTGGGTACCCCAATGCAAATAAGCCCCCTTGCCCGCAGACCCCCACAACCATCGGTTCAGGGTTGTGAGAAGAGGCCCTCGTCCCCATCAGCATGGGGACACCCTTCCAATGCTGAGGGCACGTGGCCTTGTAAGGGGCAGGGAGGCGCTCGATCCCCCCTACTCCTGCCCTGCCGGGCCTGTGCTCGGATCAAGGGTCTGGTAGGAATTTTAGTGTCCGGGACGAAAATTTATTCAGACTACCGCTAATTCATTTTGGAAATTCGGATTCGTTTTCATTCGTCATTTCTGTCATTCGAATCTCCGAATAACGAAAATGTTTCCCAATAATGAATCGCACATGTTTATTGTATACTTCCCTCTATTGTAAAGTGCTAAACTATCTCCATCTTGTATACGTCCCTTCATTATGCTATATCTTACATAGAAACCAGTTTTGGAAGTACTACAGTACCTGTGCACAACTAGGTATCCTGGCCTAATAAAGGGCCAATTATGCAACCGCTGTGGAGGAAGAAAGAAAGGAAAGGAAAAAGGAAAAGGAAAGGGGAAAAAAGGAAAGGAAAAGAAAAGGGAAAGGAAAGAAAGAAAAAAAGAAAGTAAAAGAGAAAGAAAAGAAAGAACAGAAAGCAGATCCATCCCCCTGGTAGACAGACTAGGCAGTTGGTCCTGGACATCCCGGGGTTTCTTCCCTTCTATATACAATGCTGCCTAAGTTACAATGAAGCTTTTTGCAGCCGGTATACATTGTAGTTCTGTGGTGACTTGTTACCTGTAAATAAACTCCTGACTGCGGCTGTTTTTCTCAGGAGACAGCGGAAGACAGGCTGCTATTATATAATCTATATGACCTCATCATAATGAATACAGCAGGGAGATATATACATTATACATTCCCTTCCAGGACAGACGCTTTAACTCCGACGAATCAATAGAAGTGCAAATCTCTGCGCATGGAAGAAGGAAAACATATCACGGCGAGGGGAAGTACACAATACTAATACGGGGTTAATGGATGGGAAATGCAGCTCTAAGCAGGCGGATTCCATTACTGCGCTCACAGAATTCTTCTAATGGATTCAGTTATTTCAATGACACCATAATAGACATCCAATGTTCTTTATGTAATGTGAAAGTATTCTTCACCAAGAGCTTTACACAGCTCCCTTTACGGGCTTTACACAGCGGTGTCATTCTTTATTACCGGCCATTTATTACCCAGGTGATCACACCGGGTTAGTTAAAGGCACGCTGGGCTGTCATACCTGAGGATTGAAGACGCTTAGAGGGAGCACTGCCCACCTCTGCTCAGGGCTTTCATTATTCCATTGAAGCCTTGTTGTAGAGCATCAATCTGGGGATCTGGGAACACCATTTGCTAACCTGTCTGTTGTGGGGGAGAGTCTGGGGCTTCACATTGGTATTGGGCACATTTGGAAGTTTAAATTTGACTGGCAATCCAATAGGAAAGTGTTCTTGAACTTTGGGGGGGAAATGTATTTTACCTTAACTGTTACATGCTGCATGATTTTCACCATGAAGTAGGCCACCCTCATGTACAGGGCTTGAAAAATTTTAGGGTGTCTCACCAGTCAGTCAAATATTTCACCAGTCAGCATGACCGGACTAACATCCTTGCAATTTACATTAACATTTTTTGGGGATCAGTTTAGTGTTATTGGTGATTGATGGCCCTAAGATCATTGCTCTCACTCCGACGTTTGCGGCGATATGCAACATGTGCGGCACAATAGGCGTTTTCGCATATCTGAGTGTGTATGTGGTGGACGGGGACTTTAAAAAAAAAATATTTTTACATTTTTTTATGCTTTATTTTTTTTATGATTCTTTAATTTAGTATATAAAAAATTAAATTTGCTTATATTTTCCCAGTGATGTCATCCATCGCTGGGTCTCTTTGCAATGCAGGCAGATCAGGGCTGGTTGGAGGGGCTGGCGGGTGATCTACATAGCTATCTCACAGTATCCTGCCTCGGTACTCTTCTCAAGAGCCCTGATGCAAGCAGTGGGCTGGTTTTTGGGAGGAGTTATGCAAATATTAAAATGCCAAGAGAGGGAGGGATGTAGATAGAGGACTACAGTTGCCCTTTAAAACTACTAGCCCAGCGTTGTACTGGCGGAACAGAAAGCAATAGAAGGCAGGTCTGAAGCAGCGGCGGTGGTGGCGGTGTTATTAAACGTAATTGAATTACGCTGTTACTCCCCCGCAGCTACGTGTAAGTGGAGGAATATATAGAAACACAATATTGACCCCATCGCGGAATCAATAAACTCTCCGTATATGCCCCAGAGCCGGGCTCTTGTAAGCAAGACGTGTCATTCGGTTTACTTAGGGAAATCATTATAAGTTTTATTGCTTTGAGTAAACTAATTACATCCCTGCCATTTATCAAGGAGATAAGGGGACAGCGGAAAAGTCTGCAGCTGCGGAAAAAAAACGGAGCCATATTTCACGGCTACTAAAATATTACATCAAGCGCGATAACATTCATCCAAGTGGACAGCTGAGATAATCATTTCTTGAAAAGGTCGCTTTAACGGGAAATTAATTAGACTTTTTTTTGTATAAGGAAACTGCTGTAGAAGAGGACCTGTCACTCACAGTGAATGGCATTGTCTCTTGCTGTCATCCTAACATGTCTTGTGTTCTGGGGGACCTGTAGGCCAATGAAAGGGAAATACCACGTACCAATGGGGTGATTCCTGCCAAAAAGTATTACAAATACACTGTATGGCCAAATGTTGGTGGGCACCGGACCATCACATTTATATGAGCTTGTTGGGCACCCTATTCTAGGACCCTGAGCAATTATAAAGAGTTTACCCTCTGTAAGGTACTCCCGGGCGTGGTCAGTCACCTCCTCTATGTACAATACAGATGATGATACACCACAAGGGTTAAATGCTGGTTAAGTCTACAGCAGGGGTGGGAAAACTCCGCCCAGCTGTTGTGGAAGTCTTATGAGGCATTGCGAGACTGCCAGACAGATGCATCATGGGATTTGTAGTTTCACTACAGCTGGAAGGCCGGAGTTTGCCCACCCTTGGTCTAGAGCAGGCGTAGCCAAACTCCGGCCCACCAGCTGTGGTGGAGCTACAAATCCCATGAGGCATTGCAAGATTCTCACAGCCACGACTCCCGGAGAAAGAAGCATCATGGGATTTGTAGTTTCACTACAGCTGGAAGGCCGGAGTTTGCCCACCCATGGTCTGGAGGACTAAGCTCTAAAATCATACCAATTCTCCCTCCGGCAAGCTTACCCCGTGTGACTGCCGCTTCCCCCTGAAATCTGATCTCTTAGACCTCATTCACACGGGGCATTCTGGCATTCATGCAGCAGGAATGATCTCTGCATGGGTGTGCACGCCCATGTGAATGATCTCATATTGTCCAGTAAATAATGCAAGTGTGCTGAAGAAGGTTCACTCTGGTGATCTACAAACCCCTGCTTCTGATGAGGAAAGAGATTCTCAAACACACCCATTGCAGGTTCCTTGCTGTTTCCTGCCACAGGAACGCTAGACCTCCAGCAGGCTCGGGCGCTCTCCTCTTCCACTTGACCATCCGGGCTCTGGGCTGTCCATTGGTGTCATCACCTGTACTGTCCATAGGGCCTGTGTGACCACGGCTGGCAATACATTTGAGAGGATGGAGGGAGACTGCCGGAGTGAGAAGGTAAGTATTAGGGGAGGTGACTGTGTGACTGCGGCCGGCAGTACTGATTTAAAGCTAACGCATTTCAGAGGGTCAACAGGTCCCCCCTCATTAGGGCTTGGCACATGCTGCAGGCACAAGCCCCCCACAGTTTTTTTTTTGCTTGTGCCCAGAGCTGGGCTTTGACTAAACCCAACTTTTAAAAAATACCACTTGGGGAGTATACACAACATGTCCCAGGCGATCAAATGCTAACTAAAACCTAAAATAAAATGTTCCTGGCAGGAGTCAGGCTTCAGAAATGGGCCCCACTGAAGGGAGCCCACAGCATCATCACTCCCTGCAGCGGCTGTTAGCATGGCTTTACGTTCACAGTGGAGTAAAGATCTGCTTCAGGGGCACAATTTAAAATAAATGCACTGAAAAAAAAAATCTATGTATAAAAAAAAACCCCAAGAAAGCGAGAGGGATTTGTCGATGAGAATGATAAATATTCGGCGTTTAATACCGGCACCTGTGGGCTTTATAATTACTTTTTAGGTTTTTTTCCCAGTCTGCGGTGTGTGTGCAGCTCATACTGATGAATATAATTGTGAATGCTATTAGGGAGCCGAATAAATTCATATTTTATCATATAAATTGTAGGCTTAGCTGACATTTAAACATCTCTCACACACGATAATGGCTGAGATTGCTACGTGAAGGAAGCTTCCTCTGTTTACTGTATGTGTGAGTTCCACGATTCTGGTTGCGAACCAAAATTGGTTCCCCCCTGTAACAGCTTTATTGATCCTGCCAGCAGAGCTGTATTTATTCAACTTCCTAAGACCCACTGACAACAATGTTCGTTCTGCCATCAATTCATGCAACAGTGTTGTCACGCTTGCAGTGGTGCTTGTACTTGCGAGTACTTGTACTCGCTCAAAGGCCCCAATGCCTAGCCCGATACTTCCGCTATCAGGAAGCCAAGCAGCGTGTCATTACACGCTGCCCAGCTTCCTGATTGGCCGGGAAGCCGGCTCCATGCTCTCTCGTCCCGGGCATCATGTAATGACGGGCTGCCCGGCTTGGTCGGAAAGCTGGCCAATCAGGAAGCCAGGCGCCGTGTAATGACCTCATGGTGATGGAGCATGGAGCAGGCTTCCCGGCCATTCAGAAAGCCGGGTGCTGCGTCATTACACAGCTTCTGGCTTCCTGATTGGCCAGAAAGTTGGCTCCATACCTTCTCGTCATCTAGTGATGAGAAGCATGGGGACGGCTTCCCAGCTAATCGGGAAGCCGGGTGGCAAGTCTTTACACGCCACCTGGCTTCCTGAATGGGACTTCCGGTACTCGGTATTCAGCAAGTACCGGAAAAAAAAATATCAGTACTCGATATCGAAATACCGGTATCGGTGCATCCCTACTTAGGAGAATGGAGGCGATACCAAGCTCAAGTTCTACAGGAGATGTAAAGATTCACATACAACATGGGCTGTCTACGTGTCTGCACATATCGATGGCTTTGACTTGAAGGTAACATCTGCTTACACATCTTCTCATGATAGTTCCATTTAAATGTCCCCGGCTTGTGGCAGGCTTACTATACCCGAACCTCTATAAATACACTGGAGAGTAAAGAGCGAGCAGACCCTGGCTGGCTCGCCAAACATGGATTTCTTTCTTCCTTTTTCTGCGTAACAGAAGGACCGGCTTACAAGAACTTCATCATGTGCAGCAATAAAGCGGAAGCTGCACTTAATAACGCACACAATCTATCAGCGCGGGTGACCTCAGCGATGTTCCCGTCATACTTGTCAAGGTTCAGATTAAAACAAGAGAGAGCTGGCATCCACTCCGGAATCGTTTCTTATAAGTCATTCGGCTTCATAACAACTTGAGGGCAGCAATAAAGAAAGAAAAACCCATTTTTATAGCGGGGAAACGTAGAGCGGCGAGGCGAGAAAGACTCCGCCAATTCTCTGACACTCGTGCCCTACCGAGAAAACACCTTGGGCCCCTGGCAAATGTCCCCCCTTTACTGTATGCCGACGCGTTGGGGAAAAAAATGTGAAATTTTCTCCATGCGGAACTACTAAAATAACAGCAAAGAAAAATGATTTCTGTTCAGGATTCCTTCATAAATGTTTTAGGATTTAAAAGGGAAATTGCAGCTTTTGCTGCAAAAAAACCAAAACAAATTCAATGCATACTTCTTCATTCTCAACGGGAGCCAGTAAAGCATTGTAACTGGAATCAGTGGATCAAGGGTGCAATGCTCTGGCTCCTGCAGCCTGTTCCTCCCGTCCATGTCTGTATCGAAGTATGGACAATACTTCGACATGGACGGGAGTGTCAATGGAAATACAAGCGCAGTTACGTCACTGCACGCGTATTCCAATGAGAACTACAAGTCAAACAGAGAGTGCAAATCCCTCTACACTGTCCAAAACTAAAATGAAATTAAAAAACGTTTTGGATTTTGATATACTGTGCTATTGGCATGGTTGTGACTTCTGATTTTTGTATATTAGAAACAGCAAGGAACCTGCAATGGGTGTGTTTGAGAATCTCTTTCCTCATCAGAAGCAGGGGTTTGTAGATCACCAGAGTGAACCTTCTTCAGCACACTTGCATTATTTACTGGACAATATGAGATCATTCACATGGGCGTGCACACCCATGCAGAGACTTGCTTCCGAGAGGGACAGGTGCTGCATGTAATTGTGTGGCGTGCTAATGCCTGTCCTTTCCTATGGAAGGACGCGGATACAAGCTGACCTGAACTTACACATCCTTGCAGAGATCTGCTCCCTGGAAGGACAGGTGCTGTGTGTGTAATTGCATGTGGCCTCCCTATAGAAGGATGCGGCTACATGCTGACCTGAATTTGCACATCCCTGCAGAGATCTGCTCCCTGGAAGGACAGGTGCTGTGTGTGTAATTGCATGTGGCCTCCCTATAGAAGGAAGCGGATACAAGCTGACCTGAACTTACACATCCTTGCAGAGACTTGCTCCCTGGAAGGACAGGTGCTGTTGGTGTAATTGCATGTTGCCTCCATATGAAAGGATGCGGCTACATGCTGACTATGGAGGGGGCTCGGGCGTGTTCGCAGCTCCACGTGCCGAGCCCGCCAGGAAGCTGACAGTGCGCAGCGACAATCACAGGCTCTGAGACATTTCCTGATCTCTGCAGCTGCGGACCGGGAAAATGTCTCAGTACCTGTGATTGGCATTGCGCGCTGTCAGCTTCCTGGCGGGCTCGGCACGTGGAGCTGCGAACACGCCCGAGCCTGTCCTTAATGCTGACCTGAACTTGCACATCCTTGCAGAGACCTGCTCCCGTGAGGGACAGGTGCTCCGTGAAATTGCATGTAGCCGTCTGTTCCTCCCTATGAGAGGATGTGGCTGCAGGTGGTTACATGCCGACCCGAACCTGCACATCCATGCAGGTCCAGGTGCTCACATTTGAATGCACACTGTCTGTGTCCAAATGCAGGCACCCAGACCTGCACGGATGTGTAGGTTTGGGTCGGCATGCAGCCTTGTCCTCCCATAGAGAGGTAGAGGCGGCTGCATGCAATTACACTCAGCATCTTTCCCTCCCAGGAGAAGGTCCATGAATGTGCATGCAAGCCATACGGATGTGCAGGACCAATGTTAATAAAGCCCTATTAATGAACAATTGAGTATTTTCATTGGCTGTCTGGAATCGCTCTCAGCATTACCGTCCATGCAAGGAATGAACTCTTAACGTACCAAAGTCAGCAAAGACGGACTGTCCGACCACCTTGACATCTTTAGGCATTGTGACGAGGGACGTGACCCCGGAGAAATTGCCTCCCTGTAACAAGAAAACAAAGAATTTATTAGTGAGAATGTCGAGAGCGAAAAAAGCCAGTACAGAGAGTTCTATCAGTGTCCAGGTACCAGTACATTCTGCAGTCAATGGTCCACAAAACTCTTTTATCCTTTCCAAAGAGAACATTGTTTTATGAAAAAGACCAACAAATGGAGTCAGATTCACATCGCCTGCTTCACTGAATATTTCATTTGTCATTACATTATCACTGTTATAATATTATTTTATTAAAGAGAATTAGTAATCGATGAGCATTTCTCATAACCTCAGTTTCTATACTTGCATTGTTAAAAGCCTTAACACTCAGGGGTTACTAGGCTGTAAGTTATTTGGAAAGGCAGCAGGAGGGGAACTGAGTTGTTAAGCCATTGCTGGAAGAGGGGACATACGCTTTTGAGTCATTGCTGGAAAGGGGGGGAGATAAGCTGTTAAATCATTGCTGGAAGGTGGAGCTGAGCTGTTGAGTCATTGCTGGAAAGGGGGGGAGATAAGCTGTTAAATCATTGCTGGAAGGTGGAGCTGAGCTGTTGAGTCATTGCTGGAAAGGGGGGGAGATAAGCTGTTAAATCATTGCTGGAAGGTGGAGCTGAGCTGTTGAGTCATTGCTGGAAAGGGGGGGAGATAAGCTGTTAAATCATTGCTGGAAGGTGGAGCTGAGCTGTTGAGTCATTGCTGGAAAGGGGGGGAGATAAGCTGTTAAATCATTGCTGGAAGGTGGAGCTGAGCTGTTGAGTCATTGCTGGAAAGGGGGGGAGATAAGCTGTTAAATCATTGCTGGAAGGAGGAGATACCCTTCTGAGTCATTTCTAGAAGGGGGAGCATACGCTTCTGACTGACTGCTGGAAGGTGGAGCTGAGCTGTTGAATCATTGCTGGAAGTGGGGAGCTGAGCTGTTGAGTTATTGCTGGAAAGGGGGGCTAAGCTGCTGAATCATGGCTGAAAGGGGGAAATAGGGAGAGCTGAGCTGCTGCGTCACTGCTGGAAGGGGTGAGATAAGCTTCTGAGTCACTGCTGGAAAGTGGAGCTGAACTGTTGACTCGCTGCTGGAAGGGGCAGCTAAACTGGAAAGGGACTCATACAAATACCCTCATCATCATTGGCTCCATACCTTCTCGTCATCTAGTGATGAGAAGCATGGGGACGGCTTCCCAGCTAATCGGGAAGCCGGGTGGCAAGTCTTTACACGCCACCTGGCTTCCTGAATGGGACTTCCGGTACTCGGTATTCAGCAAGTACCGGAAAAAAAAATAAGGGATAACATGCATCAGGACTATAAAGGTTTTAAAGTGGATATAGTTTTTTGTCCAGTATGTGGGAATGGCACAGATCTCTTCAGCAGCAGATTTGGCAGCAACCTGGAGTGTGGCGCTTCAATTCACAATCCTGCAAGTTGCCTGTTTGTGACACCCTAGCTTTAGTATTATCCAAGTCACTGACCAAGGAGAAAGCATGCAAATCAGCAGCTCTGACTTCTTTCACTGAATGCTTGTTCCTGGTCAGCAGCTCAGAAAGTACCAAAGCCAGAGCCCACCCAGGCCACCCACATCCCCAGAGGTGGTCAGAATTGACAGCTGCAATATTTCCTTCAGGATAGGTTTCCATTAAACAAACCTTTTAAAGCGCCGCATTTCCAGTTTCGTATCAATAGCCTCCCTTTACCGCCGTGCCTACTAGGGCTCTTTGGCAAGAAAAACATCTCTTTGATGGAGAGATTAAGCTGTCTAGCAGCAATAAAAGGGTTATATAATCAGGCTCACTTGAGTTTTACACATCTCAATGTGCTCCTCTTTACCTAGCCCTGATTAATGTGAATGCAATCAGAAAGAGTCTCTGCAGGGAAACATGTTGCCATTAGTGTAAAAAAGATGAAGAGGGCCTGAGATGAAAAAAAAAACCATGCAGCGGAATATTAAAACGTATCGGAGCCTGTGAATGGGAAATGTGTGTCTATATATCGTCACCCCGGCGAATGGAATACCACGTCCTCCGTTCGGCAGCTGACGGCTCAGCGGGACCTTGTGGAATGCACGCAATAGGGCAGAGTGATTGCTCCGATAGTGAGTCATGTAAATCTACATGAGAAGCGATTAAGTTCAATTTGCTATTTGTTACCGCGTTACCGATGGCAAGACCTCACCACAGCCATAATTTGCATCCAGCTGAAGGTGCAAGCCCTTTAAATGTCATGTGAGCATAAAAGCAAAAATGTTGACTGAAAAATTCAAATAAATCTAAATCAATAACATGATACTGACAAGTAAAGCCGAAGGGTGACATTAAAGCCCATTGGATGTATCATAAGTAGATGCAGCGAGATAGACATTGCACCATTTGCATAATCTTACCTGCACTTTCCTTTTCAATTAGGTGTGCAGGGTGTCTAAATGTGGCTTACCAGTCAGAGGTAGACCCAGTGAATTCAGTAATCAGCACTTAGTAATAGACCTGGTAAGACAGCCCCTACCTTCTACTCTCCAATGCAAACCTGTGTAAGAACCTTTGAGCTGAGGGGTGTGGCAGGTACTTAGCTCTGTCAGCACAGGGCACTGCAGTGTGAGGGCAAAAGTGAATTTCCTCTGGGAATAAGGGGATTTAAAGGCAAAAATCATTCAAAAATGTGAAGCGTTCAAAGAGCGTGAGCCTACAATTGGGCTTTAACCACTTCCTGCGGGTTCACGTAATTGTACGTCCTCCGCTGGAAGTGCTTATACCAAGAACATGGCTGCTGCTGCACTTTCCTTTTCCTTGGTACCGTTTTAAACAGCCAGCAACTTCTGTTTAAATACAAGTGATCCGGCGTATCGATTGTACGGTGCGGTGCTGTGTACCCCTCCCCCCACTCCGCAGTCACCGATTCCGCTACTGGCTTCCCGTGCTCCACTGCCCACCCTGTTAGCCCAGGACCGGCGTGGCGGGTATTCCCTGATAGATCGGAGGAGAGATCAGCGGCTGCCAGCCCCTGACCTCTCCTCCGATCACTTGACCCTGCAGTGATGTGCATTACATCACTTCCGGTGTCACTGGGCACATTCTCCGGCTCCTAGAACCAGAAGCTGGTGAAGCAGATCTCTGCTTCATCAGCTTCTTTGAGGTCCCTAGGTCACTTTAGGGGTCTGATGGACCCCTGATGTCTCCATAAAGAGGACCTGTCACGTTATATTTGCTATAACATAGGGGGCTAGTTAGCCCCCTATGCGATAGCAATAAAGCTGAGTGTAAAAAAAAAAAAAAAATGTGTGTGCAAAATGTAAAAAATTGCTTTTGGGCAGCAAGTGGTTAAAGATAAAGAGCAGCTAATAAACTGGCATTGGGTTTTATGCATAAACATATCAGGCAATTTTACACCTGAAAATAAGAAGTAAATAAATACAATTTGAAAAAAATCCTACAAAAAATCTAATAGTATATATGATATAATCTGAATATCCATCAGTAACCATAAACTTCAACTCAATCCCTAAACACGACCCTTAACCTTCAGGCTTCCCTTTAAAGCAAACCATTACACTCACACGGGCAATGAATGTCTGCTATCATTCCTCTGGTGGGCTTCTGACATTAGGATTAGCAAGCCATGTTTTGGTCAGGTGGATGTGATGTCCAATGGCCATGGAAGCCTGAGTGAATCGGTGATGGGGGTGGACAAATTAATATGGCATTCAGTAGCCAGTCTGTCCAATCAGGGAGCCAGCAAGAATTTTTTAGGAGCCAGCACCACTGACAACAGCAAGTGGAATCCTCAAAAGTTGGGCACCAGCTGTCATTTTTGAGGAGAATTGGCGACCTGCCCTAAGATGTGTCTATTTGGGGTAAAGGGAATCCCATTTGGAATTGAAAAGGATTCAAAAGCCAGAACCTCAGTGGCTGGTAGAGGCTTTGGCAGTTGACAGCTAGATGACAATGGTTGGGCTTCGTACCAGGAGAGGCAGGGCTTAATTTTGACTTGGGGAGAAGATAAGTCCCATGTACAGCTTTGGCCTCAGGAGCCCCACAGGGATTTATTGTAAGGAAAATAGAGATACTTGAAGTAGGGTTGCCACCTGTCCAGGATTCACCCGGACAGTCCAGGTTTTGAATGCTGTGTCCGGGTTTCATGGCAGCAGAAACTCGGACACGAGATGTCAGGCAGACAGGGGCAAGCAAAGTTATGATAGGGACTACTGGCCCCCCCACTGCAAAAAGTCTCAACTGTGATATTTGCATATGAATGGACGGCGCTATTTACATATGAATAATTTGAATATATATATGAATTTCCACGACTCATTCTGCCCCAAAAATGTCAGCGCGTCGCTAGAGTGTTCAGGTTTCGCTTGAAAAAAAGGTGGCAACCCTAACTTGAAGTCATCACAAGGTGTCTAAACCTCAGCACCGTTGTCACCTTAGAAATTCTTTGTGCACGGTCAGGATCACTTTATGCAACCCAGTTCAATCTGTTTCTTACCTGGTTCTCCCAAGTCTCAAACTGGATGTCTTTGTTGTCTGCCACCGTTGTGAGGAAGAGATCTACGGCAGGAAAGAAAGTAAAATGATATAAATACCACTGGAAACATGAACAGGATCATCTGATCAGAAACATTCCCATATGCAAATGACATATCAAGCATAGAAAAGCATAAAACCATTGACATCAATTCTCCCCCAGAGGAGCCTCAAGTAAGTTTTGGAGAAACAGAGGAAATGTTAGAACCTCTGTCAGCTTCCAATATGTAAATACAAAAAAAAGCCATATTAGGGATGCACCGATACTAGTATTGGTGCCGATACTGAGTATTTGGGCGAGTACTCCTACTCGCCCAAATGCTCCGATGCCTTCCCCGATACCGGAACTTCCGGTCAGAGGAAGATTTCGTCTCACCGACAGTGCCGTAGGGGAACAGTAATGACCCGCCGCCTGGCTTCCTGATTGGCTGGGAACCCAGCTCCATGCTGATTGGCTGGAAAGTCGATTTTCCCGGCCAATCACAATCAAGCTGGCCAAACAACAAGGAGCCGGCTTCACAGGCAAACAGGAAGCCGGGCGGAATGTCATTACCTGCCTCCCGGCTTCTTCATTGCCCGTGAAGCCAGCTCCATGCCAACAGAAGCACCGGTATCGGTACTCAGTATTGGCGAGTACCAAAAGCAAAATATCGGTGCTGATACAGAAAAACCAGTATCGGCGCATCCCTAGTTCATATTATGATTGCATAAAACAGGCATTGTGCTTCGAGGGCCAAATCTCTCCCTCTTTAGCCAAGCTGTATGGGATCTAGATGGACTATTAGGGGAGATCAGTGAAGAGATGCACCAGTTTATAAATGTGTAAGCTAAAAATGAAAAAGAACATCAACCACAACCATTCCTCACATCTACATTAGAGCAGAACGATGTTTACCAGTAAATATAAAAGGCTCAGCATGTTGCTGTATATATAGGTGATGCTTTGTCAATGGTTTTCATACAACAAACACAGAAGTCGTGTTTAATTAACCTGTAATCATATGGAGTGCCGCTCTGGCATCGTCGCGCGAGCTCAGGCATGGCCCGTGTGACAAGATGTTCCGTGCTCTCCTTGCACCTGCCCCATAAGCGGCCAACCCCCATCTCAGAGCGGTGAACGGGAACCGATAGGATGACGGGAGAATCAGAGCAGAAACATGGACTACGGTGATGCGCCATCTTCCCCTACAGCGCCCTCTTATAGTGCTAGAAGCTAGAGGCTATCACTTTTATTATTAGATTATTAGATTTATTTATTTGTCACATACATAATCGTACAAGTATGATATGCAGTGAAATGCTTACACGACTGCAAGAAGGAAAGGGAGAACAAGTAGAGAGAAGAATCAATAATAATATAAGACTTTTTCATCACAAAATAAAATATCAATGTTAAAATTTAAATATTAAAAATTAAATTAGACTAAAAATGCAAATACAGTATGAAGTGTAAAGTGTGCGAGTGCTAACAGCAGCAGTATGGAGTGAATGAATTAAGGTGATGACCAGCAGTGTATTGACCTTCCTTATTAGGCCGGTGTGTGGACATGTCGGTTCTTACAACCCCCACTTTTAATACGGCAAGGGTAGGCTACCTCGGCACTCCAGCAGTTGTGGAACTACAAGTCCCATGAGGCATTGCAAGATTCTGACAGCCACAGGCATGACTCCCAGAGGCAAGGACGGGGTTTGTAGATTCACCACAGCTAGAGTGCTGAGGTTGCCTATCCCTGCAATACGGGAAACCCACATCCAAATGCTTGTATAGTGGAAGGTTGCAATTTTTTCGCTTCGCATCACTTTGCCTGCAGTGCATCACAGCCTTTAGGCTCCATGCGCACTGGAGCGGTTGTCCGCACGCATTCGGCCGGCTGAATACGCACAGAGCCACTCTAAAGACACAAAAAAACGCACTTTAATGTACAGTGTTCAGACTTTTGCGGTACGAGACCGTGCGGCCCGCAAAATAGTCCAGGCGCGATTTTTGGACGAATTCCGCACGTTTGCGTCTATATAGTAGCCGAAAATTAGTGGAATCTGTGTGGATGAAATATTTTAGCGTTTGCGTTGCAGCGCGGTCTTCCGCATATGTGAACGCTATATGTGAATGGAGCCTCAAGGGTCAAAACATGTCTGCATCTCTGCAATGCCAAATGCAGCTCTGTATTCATGAACACATCCTTCAATGCAAGTGGAAGCACATGAATTCAACCTGGTATCAGCCTGTTGCAATTTTTGTACAGCAGCGCTCAGTCAGGAGGGAGAAGCAGTATGGAGGAACCAATCAGGTGCGTTGCAAGGATCATGCCGATTGGAGAATAGAGCAGAGTGGCACACTCACCAGTGTGTTGCTTCTTCTTTCACTGTACAGTCAAAGGGTGAGACCTGTAAGTGGAAGTAAAACTGCAGCAGAGAAAATCAAGTCTCCTGTCCTGCCAGGTAGGGCTTTGCTGTTTTTCGTGTGGCTGTGTAAATCTAAGGGCTGGATGGATAGAAATAAAAATCTATTTGGCAGGGAAAACAGCTCCCTTATGTGAATTTCATCGGTGTGTGCAGAGGTTTGTCTGGAGTTCAGCTTTAAAGTGTCATGTTTCTAGGTTTGGATGGGGCGGAGAAGGGCTTTAACCCCGTCAGGTTTTTACTGCTATCCAAGGCTCCATTGGAGAGATTTATCCTGCCTTCCTGTTGTGCTGACGGAAAGGAAGTGAGAGGAACGGCAACAAAGACAATTGTCAAATTCCGGAACCTCAGTGGGCAAAAGAGCCTCAGGCATCTAAATAAAAAGGGTGGGGCTTCGAGGTTGACTTATAGAGAAGTCAATGTCCTACTAGGAACCCAGGTATCTAAATAAAAAGGGTGGGGCTTCAAGGTTGACTTATAGAGAAGTCAAGGTCCTACTAGGAACCCAGGGGCCCCACAAGGATTGATGTGAGGACAAATACAGGTACTTGCAGGCCCCACAAGGAGCAATGTTGTTACTTTATTTGCTTCTAAGGCCAGGTCAGTTCACAATGAGCAGGCTATTCTTCATACTTTGCAGGCTGTGGGTGGGTAGGTGGCCAGATTTTGTTCTAAAGCAACCTTTGCCATATATCACTGTTCACACCAAGGCTATTGGCATGGCTCTGCCAGACCAAAATGGCGGACACATGGAGTCAGTCACATTATTTAGCTCAGTATCTACCTATATTAAGTCCAAGCAGCGGCTTCACATGCTCTTTAAAGCAGAAACAAATAACGACAGATGGCAGAAGTCAACTGGTCTTCGTTGCAGAATTCAATACATCAAAGTGAAAGTTTCAGAAGGCGCGCTAAGAAATGGTAGCTGTGCGAGTTACCTCCTGACATTTGGAAATGTCAACTTTCCGCCACAACTGTGCCGCTCTATTGAGTGGACTCTTTGTTGAGCTGTGCGATGAAAACGGGGTTTATCAATATAAAACACTGAACCTTTGCCGGTAGATGGCAATATGAAGCCCAATTATTAGCAAATCAAGTGTCATTAGACTTAATCAGCAGGTCATGATGGCCCGTGGAGATAAAGTGGGATCACAAACAGACAGGATAATGAAGGTGGTGCGGCATTGACTTCTTCTGATCTGGAGATTTCATGGATTACTAAACAGATCAGATGTACACAGCCACAAATATTATTATAATACAGGATATCGCGCCAACAGATTGCATAGAGTGCTACAAAATCAAGGGAGACAGTACAGTACAATACAAGACAAGATGGTAAGGAGGGCCCTGCGCAGGAGAGCTTACAATCTAAAAGGTAACAACTCTGAGGGGATGAATTGATGGAGAATGTAAAATATCAGTGGTTAGGTGGAGGTGGGATAGGCTTCCCTGAAGAGATGCGTTTTCAGGGATCACCTAAAAGGCAGATGGAGTAAGAGATGGGAAAGGCTCTATAGAAGTCCTGGAGATGAGGGAGCAGGAGGTCATTGGAGGAGTGAAGAGGACAGTTCGGGTGATATTGTGAGACTAGGTTGGAGGTGTAGCTCGGGGCAGAGTTGTGGATGGATTTGTATTAGGGATGCACCAATGTCGTCTTTTCGCTATCGAGTAACGATACTTTGCTTTCGGTACTCGGCGATACCGAGTACTGATACCGGTGCTTCCGCTGGCATAGAGCCGGGTTCCCAGGGAAATCTGATTGCCCGAGAAGCTGGCTCCATGTTGTCTGGCCGGCTTGATTGTGCTTGGCCGGGGAAACCGGCTTCCCAGTCAATCAGCATTGAGCCAGACATGAAGCCGGCTTGATGCTGATTGGCCAGAAAGCAGGCTTCCCGGGCCAATCAGCGAGGAGGCGGCTGTTCGGCTGGCTCGATGCTGAATGGCAGTGAAGCCGGCTTCCCGGCCAGTGAGCATGGCGCCAGCATCTCGGCCAATCAGGAAGCCGGGAGGTGGGTCATTTGGTTGATATTCTGTCTCTATCATTTAAAATACACCTGTGATACTAATTATAGATCTTTCATTTCTTTGTAAGTGGGCAAACTTACAAAATCTGCAGGGGATCAAATAAATATTTGCCACACTGGATGTAGCTATGTTAGCAACAGCTAGATCATCTCGGTCTCCCGGCTTGTGACTAGACAGTGAAGCTACATGTGGGTGTGCAGTAACTGAGCCCACTAAATGTTGCAAGACAAGCCTGAGCTACTGGGTTTACATGGTGCTCCCAATTTATAGTGAGCTCACCAATGCTTACTAGCAAAGCACAGCAATATTTGCGAGAGGAGATCCCCTAAATGGCCTGGCATCATACCAAAAAAACACTTCAAATCCTCATATAATGCATCATGTAACGTCTGTTCACGTGGCCGCATGCAGCAGGAGGAATGTAAAAAGAAAACTAGGACAATGTGAACATATTTTACTGCTTTGAGGGTAAATAACCAGCGAATTGGAAGCGCTTTCTTGTGCAAGCAGAACCCCCCAAAACACAATGGGGGGGATGTTACTAAAACTGGAGTGGACAGAATCTGGAGCAGCTGTGCATGGCAACCACTTAGGTTCTATCTTCAGCTTGTTCAGTTAAGCTTTAAAAATGTAACCTGGAAGCTGATTGGTTGCCACGCACAGCTGCTCCAGATTCTGTCTGCTCCAGTCTTAGTAAATTCCCCTCAATTCATTTATTACTGAAGTTTTGGTGATATTAGATTGAAAAAAAAAAACTGTAACGTTTATCAATGAGCTGCCAAAAATGTCCATCCCAACCAATATCATAGGCGCTGATTTATAAATCTTCAACCCAGCACTACCGCCACTAGATGGAGCCAAAGAGCATAGGAAAGTGCTATGCTCCCCGACTCCATCTTGTGGAGGTATTGCCGTGCAAACAGCATGCGCCCTGCTATACGTTGGACGGAAGGCGTATAAATAAGCCTCATAAGCTGGGGTGTTCCTAGACTTTTTTGCCGCCCGAGTCTGGGGCGGGGGGTGTTGGTGGTGCATGTTACGGGGGGAGGGGGTTATTGGTGGACATTACCTCTGGCTCCAGCTCTGTCTAGTGCCCAACCAGCTCACTGATGTCACTGGTTCCATGAACTGGACAAGACGCCGGCTAGAGAGTCCAATGTTACTAAGAGCTTTTTCTGGCAGGAAAGGGGGCGGCAGGCACACGTGACTCAAAGAATTGCCGCCTGAGGCAACCACTTTAGGCTGCCTCCTTATAGGGATGGCCCTGCTCATAAGGTTCTGTACACCAAGTTGAAACAGCACATTTGACAGGTAATAATAATATATGCCATATATATTTTTTTCATGCTAAATAATGTGCAAGTATAATGCTTACAGGTGTTCACTGCCTCACACAAACATTGCAGTCCTAGCAATCCTCTCATCTGCCTTTCTTTCCAGAAGGATGCATCAATATTTGGACAATCTAGATGATGCCCGACAATCTGTGTTTAGGCATCAGGCAGGGTCACTATCTAGCACCTTGCCCCCCCCCCCCTCTACGGCAAGGGTTAGGTGCTCTTTTTTGTCTAGGGGTTGGAGTAAAGCAGATTTACTTATTTAATTCCGCCTCCTGCCGGCCCCCTCTGGGCTGCTAGACTGCTCCCCTGGCCTCTTGCAGTCTATGGACTGCTGATGCCACCACGTCTAATGCAGGTTCCATAAACCTGAGGATGCCGAAGGACATTTCACCAGAAGAGGAGAGCGCTCACCGCTGGGGAGCAGGGATCAGGTAAGTAAATCTGCTTTACTCCGCCTCTAGACTTAACCCTTGCATTGCAGGGGTAGCCCCACTCAAGAGTACTCTTGCCCGGAGATGGGCTTTAAATGCTTCTTCAGCTTGATGAATCGGGTCCTGAAAAATGCATGACATATTTTTTCAGTCAAGAAAAAGTAGGCAGATGAAATTGGGACAATCATTTTCATAGATGATGATAATAATAATAATAACAGCTATAATTCATCTTCCCTCTCCTTACAGCCTAAATATTAGGCCTTGTGGCATTGTCATATTGTGCGTACAAGCCGGAGTTTCTCCTCAAGACCTGCTACTCCCTTTACAGAAACATTTCCGAGTTCTATGTCTCGCAGCAATTCATGTGACAGCAATTTAATTATTAATCAAATGATACAGCTTTAAAAGCCTTGGCAATAAAGAAGGGTTTTGTTTAAAACATCAGTGGAATTGAAAGTCTAATTAAAACAGGAACTAAATTAATTAAAACAAGGTGCAGCCTTACAATAAAAGCCATTCCAAGAGTTGCATTTACCGCTACATTAACATAATGGCAACATAATAGCAATTTTACTTAACGTACATAATGTAAATGAAAGTTTTCAGAATGATAAGTGCTTCCATGTGAATTTTAATACCGCTTTAATCCCTCATAATGTTGAATGGGAGGAAGAGAAGATCAGGATTAAGGAAATTTTTGTTTGAATGCTTCAAAAAGAAGAACGTCAATGCAAACGCAATGTGGAGGTCCATTTTTTAGTGGTTGGAAGCAAAATCCCTTAATATAAATGAACATGGGGACAAAAAATACATAGCTGAGTGTTAAGAGTACAATGGCATGCTTTTAAACTTTATTTATCTGGAAACGATACTAAAAGCGGTTTTTAGACTTAATTGCAGAGACAACGGCATGAATATCTGTATAATAACTAATACAATGGTATTACGGGGAAAAAAATTACCGGTAACGGTGTTGCCAATAAGGTTAAAGCGACAAAGTCTACAACTAGACCTCCCCCAATGACCGATTACTGATGTTCCCACCCCTTCACCACTACTCTGTTGTATCTGTCACAAATACACTACATGGCCAAAAGTTGGTGGACTCCTGACCATCACATCTACATGAGCTTGTTGGGCATCCCATTCCATCATCATGGACATTAATGTGGAGATGACAGCCTTTCCCCCACCCCATAATGGCCTTCACCCTCCTAGGAAGGCATTCCACAAGATTTTGGATTGCATCTGTGGGAATTTGTGCAGTCAAGTACTGATTACGGATAAGAAGACCTGGATCACAATCATTATTCCAGTTCATCACAAAGGTGTTTGCTAAGGTTGAGGTCAGGACTCCCGAGTTCCTCCACACCAGACTTATCAAACCATGTGTTTATGGAGCTGGCTTTGTGCACAGGGCACAGTCATGCTGGAACAGAAAAGACTTTCACCAGACTCTTCCGACAAGGTTGGAAGAGCACAATTGTCTCAAACGTCTTTTGTATGCTGTATCATTACCAGTACCTTTCACTGAAAGCACGTGACCTCAATCATTTGGAGGGGTATCCACCAACCTTTAGCCATATAATGCAGGTGTGAATGGACAAAGTGTCCAGAGTCTTTAAAGCTGAATGCCAAGCAAGCAGCTTAATGCATAACTGAATACATACACTATATTGTCAAAAGTATTGGGCCACCCCTCCAAATCATTGGATTCAGGTGTTCCAATCACCTCCACGGCCACAGGTGTAGAAAATCACGCACCTCGGCATGCAGATGCTTCTACAAACATTTGTGAAAGAATGGGTCGCTCTCAGGAGCTCAGTGAATTCAAGCGTGGTATCGTGATAGGTTGCCACCTGTGCAATAAGTCCATCCGTGAAATTTCCTTCCTATTAAATATTCCACGGTCAACTGTTAGTGGTATTATAACAGAATGGAAGTAACTGGGAACAAGAAGAGCTGAAGCTGTTATAGCTGCAAAGGTTGGGTAAACTCAGTATTGAACCCTACGGAGGACTAAGACAGGGATGCCATTAAAGTTCATGGGTGTGTAAAGGCAGGCGTCCCAATACTTTTGGCCATATAGTGCATATGAATATTAGGTTTGCCAAAAGTCTTTTGACCCAAGCACCCCTTCCAGAGATTAAAGTTAGTTTGGTGACCTCTCTTTTCTTCAAGACAGTTACGATGTACAGTTTGGTCACCAACCCACCGCCAACATGGTGACAGAGATGCACCACACTGATGTGCTCATAACTATGTTCTATCCTCCTGTCAGAAACTTCTCAGCCTTGTGCCAAGTAGAAAAGCCAAACTAGGCCACTACGCGGGTCCACCTTTTCACAAACTTGGTTTATCTGTAATTTGTTTTTTTCTCAGAACTTGTTCAGCAAGCGTGCGAACTGCAACTGTCTGACATACGGATAGCCACCAGTTAAAGAACTGGCAGAACTGTGTATAAAATTCCCTAAAAAGGAGGCAGAGAAAGCAAGAAGAAAGGTTAAAGTTATACCAAAATCTATTTACCAGTAAACTTCATGCTGTGTACAGACTGAAAACACACTGCCGTTTTTCCTGGAAGAGGTAAAAGGCACGGCTATGAATTGCCCTTATCAAGCAGTAAAAGCCTGAGCATTAGCATCTATCGGCTTTCTGTAAGGAAGCTTTCCAGTCTCTACTAACCTCCTGTCTATCTCCAGCTTTGGCAGGCAGCGGCAGCTGCGGCTGATGTGCAGACATGGTAGGTGATAGGGTCATCGCTCAGCCGGGAAGTTATTAGCGATGATACTTACCTGGGTCATTCCAATTTCATAAAGAAATATTCTCTCGGAATGCAGGGGCGAAACGAGGTGGAGGGAGTGCTCCGAAGCAGACCTGAGACGTGAATGAATGAATGCGCTTAACCCAACGCTTGCAGATTCTTATAGACCAAGGGCAGACAAGTCATGAGCATCATTGAGGCTCAAAGCGTATAAAATTTATGAGCCGTCTCCTCGCAAAACAAATCTATCACTGGCCACTGACATACTAGAAGTTGCATATTCACACATAATTTGTATGTAGAGCTGTGGCTTCCATTTTGTTGCTTGCTTAGCCAAAGTTTAAGCTAAGTTATGTGTGTTTTTTTTTTTTTAATCCGAACTACCCAAGCTGGCAACTAACAGGCATATGCAATACCACTGAATGTGCATAGAGGATGTGGAAACAAAAATAAAAACCTCAATCACATAGGGTATAGTCCTGGATAAAGTGTATGTTGTGTCCAAACTGTAGTGTTTCCCTAGACAGAAGGCTCCAGAGGAATGCAGGCAAGAAAAGAGGAAGGGATGGCTTTCTATCTAATTAGACCTCTGGAGTCTGGCCAAGGAAAAAGCAGGTGTGTGGCCAACAGTCCACATTGGGCGTTACACATGCCTGAGACGCCCCAGGTGCCTTAATAATGGTGTTGGGAGTAGAGCTGCTGAGGCGGGAAATGAAATGTTGTTGTGTTTGATGAACCCTGAGAGAGAAGACTTTCCAATAAATGTTGGTAAGGAAGAAACATTTGTGTGTAGACTAACTTCTGTTCCTGTCTTTGTCAAGTACTGAAGACGTGTGCTTAGACTGTTATGCTAGCGTCCCTTTCCCCTGGATGCTAATGATTTACAATATATATTTATTGATACAGAAAGAAACAATGTAAGAGAAATAGAAAGAGAGAGAAAAGAAAACCGTGGAAGAGAGATAAAAAGAGAGAGAAAAGAGGGGAAAGGGGACAAAGCGGTAGGGGTTAGAGAGAGAAGAGGGGCGGGAGGCAGAGAAAGAGAATAGGATCGGGAGAGGGAGAGAGAGGAAAGAGAAAATTGATAGACAAGAAGGGAGAGAGACAGAGAGAGACTGAGAGAAGGAGGGGGAAAAAAAAGAGAGAGGAGGGTAAAAAGGATAGAAACAGAGAAAGAGGAAGAGAGAGAGAAGGAAAGAGAAGAATGAAGATAGAGAAAAGTGAAAGAGATAGAAAGCAGAGAAGGGAAAGAAAAAAAAGAGAGAAGAGGGTAAGGAGATAGAGAGGGACAGAGAGAAGAGAAGGGAGAAAAAATAGAGAAACAGAGGGGAGAGAGAGAACAGGAGGGAGAGGAGGAAAGAGAAGAAGGGAGAGAGATAGAGACAAGAGAAAGGAGAGGGACAGAAAGAAGCGGAGGAAGAGAAAGGAGGGTAGAGAGACAGAGAGAAGAGGAGGTTAAAAAAGTGAGAGAGAAGAAGGAAAAGAGAGAAGAAGGAAGAGAGAGAGAGAGAAGAAAGGAAGAGAGAGAGAAGAAAGGAAGAGAGAGAGAGAAGAAGGAAGAGAGAGAGCAGAAGGAAGAGAGAAGGGAGAGATACAGAGAGAGAAGAGGAGGCAGAGAAAAAAAGAGAGAGAAAATGGTGGACAGAGAAAAGAAGAGAAATAGACAAGAGCAGAAGGAGAAAAGGTGGGAGAATGAAAAGAGGGTAGAGAAAATGCATGGAGAGAGAAAGAAAAAAAGGGGACATGGAGAGGAAAACAGGACGGGAAAAGGAGAGAAAAGCATTACTGGCTGGTGAAGCACAGCTCATACCGGAGGAATATTTCCTGTACCTTTCAAACTATAAAGCATCCTGCTGTCCAGCTTTACACGGTATCTAAAGCCCTGATGAAGGGTAACTGTTGCCACCCTAAAACACGTTGGCTGTAAAATCTTGATGAAGAATTAGCAAACATTTCTAAACTCCCCAACCATTGGTGAGGTGCTCCTACTACTACTACTACGCTTCTATGTCAGCTTTGGACGGATTCACAGTACTTTGCTGTTCCAATGAGGTGTGTCTCATATGAGTTATAGAGAGCAATGAATACCTGGAAGGGTTGGGAAGGGAATTGTTTCTTACCTTTGCTCCCGCCAGGGCCTCATTACCGGTGGGAGTAAGAAAAAGTCATGACTTGGAACTTATACAGGGCTGAGGACTCTCCCTGCCTCTATGTAATGGCACTGGGTGCATGCACGGCCAATTGCCAAGCACCAGCACTGTCATGTGGGAGGAAAGCGAGTTAGTCACATGTTCCCCATACCTAGAAGTACCAGATAAGTCACTCTGCTTGGTTGAGTGAACAGAGAACCTGTTGCTTGTCCCAAGCAATTTATTAAATGTGAAAATACATCACTAGGAATGAGAAGAGAAGATGAACCAGCACTTAAAAACACAAATGCTCCGATACAAAAATGATAGCCCACATGGTCGCTTTAAGCTATGCCGCGGGTAACGAGCAGACAGCTGGTGCACTTATCACACGTCGCAAGCGCTGAGAGTTTTACTTTGTTACTGTAGTGAATAGAAACAAACATCACGCATGCAAAGTTTTGATCTCTTCACAAAGCGCCGATGCCAGCTGTCTGAGTGTGAAGCGGGAAGATTTCATGTGCGAAAAATGCGCTATGTTATCCCAGCTGCTCTTCGGTATTTATGTGGAAGAAAATGAGGAGATTATCAATTGAAGAAAAAGGAGAAAAAAACAAAAAAACTAAAAACTAATCAGTTTGTTTAAATAAAACCAAGTAATCAAGTTAACCCGTCGCCTCTCTTTACCTGGTAACATGGCTTTAGAGCAAATGCCCCTAGGCCAAGGGTCCTTAACCTGTTTAAGATTAAACTTCCCCCCCAATGGATTGCCCAATATGTCCCCATATCCACTTCACCAGGCTCAATCATCATCAGCAGCAGTCCTCTTAGGTACCAGTGTGACATCAAAAGATGCCAATAGCTTGGTTTTACTTTACATATGGATGTTTTTTTATATGTATTTTATATTTACCTTATTATATAAAAATTGCAAATTTGTACAATCAAAAGATGGACTTGAGGTCTAGTTACTAACAAAGGAACAGTGTTACTTGCATATCAACTGACACATCAACACATGGAGGAACAATCTCTAATTCAGATCAGTCCTCATTGAGCGATATGATCGTTGATTGGCTAGCGCCTTTGTGGCCTCAATTTGTATTGATAATGGCTATAGGTAATAATAAAATAATTTGATTAGATTCTAATCCAACAACATTTTTTGAAATGATTTACGATCCAGTCCCATAACCCCATCATTTGGGTCCCATACCTCCAAAAGGATAGATACCCCAAGTAAAGAACCCCAACTCTAGGTGTCTGATGACTATTGTCAGAGCATACAGCCAGGGGCATCCCTATACTTCTAGCTGCCTGAGGCCATCACTAGTAACCAGGAGCTGGGCGAGATGCCAGCCAGAGTGTTCTGCTCAGCTCCTGGCAATGACAGCTCTTGCAGCAAATGGGGAAGGGGGCGCACAAAGTGAGGAGGGTGGTAACCCTACGTGACCTTAAGAGATGCCGCTGAAGGCAGCCACCTCATTATAGGGGCGGCCCTGCATACAGCAATGCCCAAAACCAGGGCTACTCTATTAGACAGCTGGTATGATCTCGCTATGCCACCTCTTCTGTCCCTCTGCACCTTTTCATTGACCATCAAATGAGAGAAGTGATATCACTGGCTAGTAGGTCAGGATTTTTTATGTTACAAATATTCAACCTCCCAGCAACTCCAATGCCCCATGTGTCTTGTTTGCTTTGGGCAGACTTAACAATTCTGGTTTTGTTGTTGTGTGTGACCCCATCGGGGAGATTTTTTTTTTACTTCCTATTCCTGTGAGTTCTGTGTAAGCAATGGGGGAGAATGGTCATCACCAAGACAGGAAGGCATTAAAAAACATTGTCAACCTCAGAGTGACGGGTACTACAGTAGCTAATGACCCTAACATACTGCTGCTCTCGATGCTCCCCGGGTCCCTGAAGTCGGCAAAAAGAGGCCTCGCGACACTTTCTCACGGCTGCTCGGGCAGTTGTTCCACGACACTGGCGTACGCCGGTGGTACCCACTCTCACTGAATGGGTTGTGGAAATGGACCGCATAGCCGATCTGGAGGACCTCTTGGCGGGGGAGCGTGGGAATGGGCCTGGATATGTACACACCTGGTCTGCCTGGCTCTTATTTAGGACATCGGCTGCTTTTCCGGCAGCGGTCTCCCCTTGACTCCCTGGTATCCGGAGGTAGCTGGATTTCCTGACGGAGAGTGGGCACCCCTCCCCCCCTTTCTTTTTTTTTCTCCCTTCCACTCGCCTTCTTAATCCTATCCTCCCTTCTGAGCTTCTCCTATAGCTAGTCTATCCCTCCTACCCCCCTACTTTCCCATTCTCCTGTACCCTTCCTCCCATTAGGGGCTCCACCCTGGTTGACTCCTGCCTCCTATCTGACTCCTATATCACATGTTCTGCTGCACAGGAACCTTCTACTCAAGCTCTCGCTATAGCGAAAACGCTTCTTGGCTGTCGTATATGCATGGCCTTAAAGCTTTTGAGTGGGGGCACTTACGGAGTGTACTTTGTTGACAGGCTAGCTCCCTGAATGTAATGCCGTTTGCACTCCATGCCAAGCTACCTGTAGCTACTGAATATGTGGCCTGCATTCTTACCCCCTGTCTGGGTCAGAGGAGGGAAGAACCATCACTGCTCCGTGACATCCCTCTCCAGGAGTACCCCATCCCCTCCCCTATTGTATTTGTTGTTATGCTTACAACTACTTTATCACATGTATGCATGTTTCCTTTGTTTTGTTATGAAAATCTCTAATAAAATCTGATTGCACCAAAAAAACATTGTCAGAAATGTTAACCCGTCCCTATTATATTTAAAAATGTTTTTGCTTTTGCCTGTATCCCTGATAAATTTCTGGTCGTTTCCAATCCTAACAGATGCCAATAAACACATGAAAGAGTTCCCTGCCTTTCTCCTTTCTATAGCAATACTAAATAAAACATATTTGCTGGAGTTGGGCTTTAAGCATTGAGTCTGTGAAAGGTTCTCATTCATCCAGGTCATGGTATATCTGTAAAAAAAAGAAGTCAAGGCAACTGGACTTGCTGTATTTGTCTTGAAATTTAAACATTGAGGTTCCCATTGGCAGCAGACCAGCATTGCCCTGAACATGATTTGGTTGGTTTCCAATGCTGTTCACCAAAAACAATATGCCCCACAGGTTAGCAGATATTCTTCCAGATTATATGTCATTGATTTTTTTTTTCTCTCTAGTTCTTTGGGCAAAGACAGAACCACATAAATCAGCCTTTTTCAGTCAACAGGCAGGAGAACTGAACACCCATAGGGGAGAGAAGCCAGCACAGTTCTGCAGATTTAGGTTTCTGCAGTATAATAATACAAATATATGGCGTCAGCCTTGTGTCTCTGAAAATAAATAAAAGAAATCAGAGGCAGGAGCCATGTTGTTTCAGCAGCATTGCCCTCCTTCAAGGCAGTGGTGACTACAGTCTCTCTTGCAGTGAAGTCTGTGAAGTTATTATTCATATGGGCAGGTAACAACGAAACATCTATATCAGGGCTGTTTAATCACCACGTACTGACGTAAACATTAACAATGTGCAGCAAAGAATGAAAGCTTTTTGCTTCCCAAATGGTTGCTGGCTTTAAGGGGTCACTGGCGCTTTAAACAAACAAACAAACAAACAAACAAAAAAAAAGACACTTCCAGGAGTGTAAATGCCTGCACCCCCCAACTCCCCATTCCCTCACTGTACAATGTGGTCTCTCCAGTGGGAGGGAATGTTGAATGCAGTTGGCGACCCCGGTACTTCTCACTCCATGAAGTGTCAAATGCTGAAGGCATTCTCTGCACAGGGAATATAAAAAAAAAAAGGTTAGTATCCTGAAAAATCTATTTTTTTGGCTTGAATTCACTCCTGCTCTGTGAGATCATCCAAGGCACTGCTGTGTGTCACTGCTGGTCTCACCAGATTTGGAGAGGTCAGTACTGTGCTGCTCACCGTTCTCCTTGCTGGAGAGGATGCTGTACCCAAAGACATGCAGTGCAAGGATCTCCCTGCTTCTTCTTTCTTTATTCATTGGATATGTGTTTCCTGAACAATGGTTTCCAGTCTCCTCTCTACATCCCCTGTTTCCATGTCTCCCTATAGTTAGTTAGCTGAATGTAGCTACAAATGGCCAGAAAAATAAAAAATTGGTTACAAAAATAAAAAAATCAGTTTTAACATTTTAGTCTGGGTGCTGCCCTAGTCACTGGCCCTACATGCCCCCTTTTGTTTTTTTAATAGAGCTCTATGACTTAGTAAACCCAACCCAAAGTAACAAATTAACGCAATGTCAAAAGGCCTTTCCAGTCATTTATTATTTGCAGCTTTTATTAAAATAACACCGGGTGATTCTGCCATGAAGATCCTTGGTAAGGCATTTCTGTTATAGGGTGACCCCAATTATTAATCCTGCCTTGTCACCCTGTCACATGGGCTTCCAATGGCAATTTCAACACACATTGCACAGGGATGGTGCGCCATTGCCACCATCAGGAAACCCACCCTGAGAAATGGCATGTAATGATCACTAGAGAGCATGTAGATAGGAAATGGCTGCAAGTGATCAGCAGCAACGAGATGCAAAGGATGTAAAAAAGGTGAAAAGTATTTTATTAACACAGTGCTTTAGCAAATTAAATGTCATTCAGATGGGGATCACATCTACTCTAAGGGCCTGTTCACACGACGTCTGTTTTCTGTGCTGACCTGATCCGTACGCTCCTGCACTTAAAATGCATCCCAATGTATCCCTATGTGTTTTATGGGCTACAGTTCTCACGTGCACAGTCCGTTCAGCTTACGACAGCAAAAAATACTGCAGGTCACATTTTGTCCGGTCCGGAAACGCAAAACGCGGCAAAAACGGAACGCAATGCAGCTAAGCAAAAGAAAAATCGTATTCTTGCTCCACTTTCTATGATGTCATACGACATACGAGTAAAGGAAAAAAATGTATCCGGGTGACCTCGCAAATCCTCAAACAAACTCCAGAACTGACCCTTGGAGTGCCGGAGCCTCAAGATCGGGTGCACCCAATAACGACGTCTCCTGCGTGCTCGTTCTCTGCAGATTGCTGTAGCCAGCACCATCAACATGCCTTCAAACATGTGATACATGTCTGATCACCAGCTTTACATACACAAAGAGAAGTAGATGTGCCGAGAGGGCGAAAAGGGACCTCAGAGGAAGAATCTGCATACTGACAGCCCCACGGCTAAAAAAAATGAACTGTCAACATCCGGATCGAAAACGCATCAAAACGCGTCAAAAACGCACTGCATCAGTAGCACCGCGTCTGCAGATCCGCACCTGATATCATGTGAACAAGCCCTAAACCAGCATAAGATCCAGCACACAGCTTGGAAGTAACTAGGCCAAGCTTAAATTTGATTTTTGGTTGCACATTTTACATACATGCGAAAAGCTTAGGGCTTATTCACACACGGTAAGCAGCAAGGTAACGTATGGCAAAACCTTGCACCGCAATACATAGATCTAAATGGGCCCTTACAGATTATTCCATTCACCAAAACGTAAAGAAAAAAAGAATAAAAAACCCTCAGCTCTTGCATTCCTGAAGGCAGCAGGAACAGAGGGAGGGTGACACGGCTAAGACACGCTTCAAAGATTGTTCCTGCCGAGCGTCTTATTGAAAATCGTTTCACAAAGCCAGAGTGGCTGATAAACAAATTTTCTCATTTTCACGTGGGGAATTAACCTGACTTTTCGGAACAGCCGGTGAGTCTCAGTGTTGGCGGATATCATCTAACAAGAAAGTAACAAAATTTCACCAGCTAAGAAAGGAGCTCTGGAACTTTCAATAAAACGTAATCTTCAAACCACAGGGGTGAAATGAGCCTGGAGTTGACGTTCAGATAGCAGCGTTTAAAATATGAACCAGACGACGTGGGTGTGTGTGTGTGTGTTCAATTTACCAAGGTGTCTGAAAAGAGACCTGTGTGCATTACGGCTGCAACAAACTAATCAATTAATCGATAATGAGAATAGTTGTCAACTATTCTCTTTATTGATTAGTTGATTGGATCCCCTAGCTCTCGCCTCCATGCTGGGAAGAGAGCACAGCAAGCAGTGAGCGGGTGCAATAGCCAGTCTGCTATTGGCTTTTTGCAATTTGAAATAGCCAATAGCAGGCTGCCTATTGCACCAACCCACTACCTGCTGTATTTACATTCAGCTCCCGTCTTCAGAATTTTGCCACCGGCAGCTGTCATTCCCGGGCTGAAACTATTCAAGCGTCATGTGCTTACAATACAATTATTAAAAAAGAATTATAAAAAAGGTGGGGGAAAAGTCATTTTCTGTTTCGGCCTGACAAATTCTGCTGCGGGTAGTGCGTTGCACAGCCATTTATTTCAATGGCAACCAAAACGTGCCTCCCACCCACAGTGTGATCGCCTGCACTGGAACGCACGGTACTGCAATGCTGAGCGTTCGAGTGCAGTGCGATTGCAAAAAATTGTGCATGCAGTTTTATTCTGAAGTAAACTTCATGTTTGTAACACGGCATTTGTGTATTTGATTTTAAATTAATGACGGTATTTATTTCATTTTTGTATCCGATTAATCGGGGGACCCAACAGTTGCAGTAGCAATGACGGGTCCCATGAATGTTTCACTTCTCCGGTAGTGTGGCCGCTCTTCTAGCTGACATCATCACGTACAATGCAGGATGACGTCAACTGACTGCCCCAATTCCGAAGCTGGAGAGAAGAAGAGTGCCCACTGCTAAAGGGCTATGGAATGAGGTAAGTAGACCTTTCTATAATAAATTATCCTTAGTGGTGAGACAAGTTGTTTTACATGCTGGTTAGTGAGTGTGCCATGATGCCTTTCTACTGTTTTCCTCATCTAGCAGGTCACAGTAAATTTTAAGGATAAGCATTGAATGAACTTCTCTATCACTTCAAGTAAAAGAAGGGAAGTGTTCTATTTAGCAATTTGAACAGCTGGACCCCGTTTATGAGAAAAAAAATAACTCCACACAAAGTAGTTAAAATCCCCAAAAGTCAACAGGCTGATGACCTTTATGAAAAACTATTAAACAAGCGCCAGCACCGAGTCTGCTTAATCTACTTCACTTTACTGTTCACAGCCTAAACCGCGGCACATAATTGGTGGGGAAAAAAACGCTCCAAGGTAGGTAATCGCTTTGTACAAACACAAGGACGAAGGCATGTTTACCGCTTTCTGAACAATTCAGGCACAAGCGAAGTTAGTAAAAAAAAGAAAAATGTTTTTGGACATAAATCACCATCTCCACAGGATCCTTACAAGCACATAAAGCTGTGGCAGACTAATGGTTCATTGTGACAAAATAACTAATAACGCATAACTATAGAATTCCATTTTTCAAGCTAGAGGAAAACAAGCAACCTGCAGAATACATGGTCTACACGTACATGGTCTACAGTATGTATAAGCGAGATTGAGGCAATTTTCGAAAGACCAATAAAACACAGCCTTTTGACTTGCTAAAGACCGGTGACCTCACTGTGAATGCAGCCGGTCATTGGAGAATATAGTCTATCCATTCACTAGTGACGAGGGGCACCACTGAAAATACACTTTCTACTTCACAGAGACCAATGGCAATGCAGAGAAGGCAGCTTATCCATTTTGTAGAGACAAGTGACATCCCTGAGAAGGCAGCCTATCCATTCACTAGAGACCGGTGACATCACTGAAAATGCAGCCTTTCCATTCACCAGAGACCGGTGACATCACTGAGAATGCAGCCTATCCATTCACTAGAGATCGGTGACATCACTGAGAAGGCAGCCTATCCATTCACTAGAGACCGGTGACATCACCGAGAATGCAACCTACCCATTCACTAGAGACGAGTGACATCACTGAGAATGCAGCCTATCCATTCACTAGAGACCGGTGACATCACTAAGAATGCAGCCTGACCATTCACTAGAGACCAGTGACATCACTAAGAATGCAGCCTAACCATTCACTAGAGACCAGTGACATCACAGAGAATAAAGTCTGTCCATTCACTATAGACCAGTGATATCACCAAGAGAGCAGTTTAACCATTCGTTGGAGTCCAGTGACTTTACACAGAATGCAGCCTACCCATCTACTGGTGAAAAAACTGGCGAGATCCTACACCATATGAAATCAGTAGAGAACCAATCACATCACTAACTAGGAAGTTTATCAATAAAGTTTACCACTATAGACCAGCGTCACCAAGGCCTTAAAAAAGGTCAGGCTGTGACTATGGACTATGGCCAGTTACAAAAGCCCTTTGGGTGTAAAAGGCATTTACTTTGAATGGAGTGCTGATAACGCCTTCCTTTGCATATCTCTCTCTCTATATTTATTTTTTCTTCCTCCGATGAGTGAAAGGGCCATCAATATGGTTGTCAATGGCAGTTTGGATGGTCCAGAGGTCTATCTGGCAAAAACAAAATTCAATCTGGACACTGAAAATGCAGCCTTTCCATTCACCAGAGACCGGTGACATCACTGAGAATGCAGCCTATCCATTCACTAGAGATCGGTGACATCACTGAGAAGGCAGCCTATCCATTCACTAGAGACCGGTGACATCACCGAGAATGCAACCTACCCATTCACTAGAGACGAGTGACATCACTGAGAATGCAGCCTATCCATTCACTAGAGACCGGTGACATCACTAAGAATGCAGCCTGACCATTCACTAGAGACCAGTGACATCACTAAGAATGCAGCCTAACCATTCACTAGAGACCAGTGACATCACAGAGAATAAAGTCTGTCCATTCACTATAGACCAGTGATATCACCAAGAGAGCAGTTTAACCATTCGTTGGAGTCCAGTGACTTTACACAGAATGCAGCCTACCCATCTACTGGTGAAAAAACTGGCGAGATCCTACACCATATGAAATCAGTAGAGAACCAATCACATCACTAACTAGGAAGTTTATCAATAAAGTTTACCACTATAGACCAGCGTCACCAAGGCCTTAAAAAAGGTCAGGCTGTGACTATGGACTATGGCCAGTTACAAAAGCCCTTTGGGTGTAAAAGGCATTTACTTTGAATGGAGTGCTGATAACGCCTTCCTTTGCATATCTCTCTCTCTATATTTATTTTTTCTTCCTCCGATGAGTGAAAGGGCCATCAATATGGTTGTCAATGGCAGTTTGGATGGTCCAGAGGTCTATCTGGCAAAAACAAAATTCAATCTGGAGTTTGACTTTAAACTAGGGGTCACTGGAGCACCACGGATCAGAGTTATGAGCTCTCTTATATCTGCACTAATTCAGTTTCACTCACTTGCAAGTCTCCTGGTGGCGCCCAGGAACGGTAATCCCTTTTTCTGTTAATAAAATGCCTCTCGCTACCGTGAATGGGTTTCTAATTGGGCAAGGCAGACAACGGCGTTTACACCGAGATGAGTTTCTCTTGGCCCGCAATGTTATAACGCAGATAATATTTAATGGGATTAAGAAGATACACGATCATAATCCCCCGTTTAACCCCTCCCCTGCCCTGGCGATCAATCGATGCTCCATAACTCCTTCCTGATTTAAAGGTTAATTAACCTTTACGAGTGTATCATATGCGGCTCGGACGTTGCTGATGGTGCTTTCCTAGAAAATGCTATTTATAACAGGCTTAGTGCGCAGGGCTTGGACTGGCCAGGCTGGGCTGACCTTTACGGTGAATGTCAGAGGTCCGTGCTCTGAATTGGAGACTCTGGCATGCTCTCTGCTGCTTACTCTGTCAATAACTGTTTTGTATGAACAAGAGGCCTTTAACCTCCATTAATGATTCCGAGCACGCGTTGCGGGGGAATTCCTCTGGCGGGGGTTCTGTGCTAGAGAACGAATTAAAAAATAAAGACGGAGGAGCCAGGTTAACGGTTTCGCTGCCAGGCTAGAGAGCCGACGCTAACTGCTTCGCGGAGAATAATTCATGGCGCGCTCCAAACTGTTCCTCGCCGTAGCCTGGTAAAAAAAAGATGAGGATGAAAGGGCGAGGATGGAGTAAAGGAATTATTCAAAACAGAGAAGACAAGACGACTGTAAAAAAAAAAACCCAAATAAACCAAAGGACTGGAGGGCTTTATTTGGTCGCTGGGGAGGCTATATCTAAGCTAAGGAACAAGGATCTGTACAAGTGGACCTTAGGCTGGGTTCACACCTAGGCAGCACCGTTTATATGCGCGTTATCAGCATGTGGTTATTTGCGCGTTGTGTACATTTGTATGCGCGTTTTAACATGCGTGCATAAAGACATGCATTTTGATTGCCTGCTCATAAACCATTGTGGGCAAGGGAAGAACGCACAAAAACGCTCACGAAAATGTGCAACTACTTTTTTTTTAGTATCAAGTACCGATATTGTTTTTTACTCACCGATACCGAATACTGGTACCGGAAGTCCCATTAAGGAAGCCGGGCGGCGTGTAATGACTGATTGGTCAGGAAGCCAGCCAATCAGGAAGCCAGGCGATGAGTCATTACCGCCCCCTGACTTTCTGATTAGCCGGGAAGCCAGCTCGATGCTCCCTCGTCACCAGGAGATGAGGAAGCATGGAGCCGGCTTTCTGGCCAATCAGGCAGTCGGGGGGCCAGTCATTAAACACTGCTCGGCTTCCTGGTTGGCCGGAAAGCCAGCTCCATATTCCCTCGTTACTAAGTGACAAGGAAGCATGGAGCAAGCTTGCTGGCCAATCAGGAAGGCGGAGGGCAAGTCATTACCCGCCCCCTGGCTTCCTGATTGGCCCAGGAAGGCAGCTGCAGGCTCCCTGGCGAGGGAGCGTGGAGCCGGCTTCCTGGCCAATTAGGAAGCCCGGCAGCGAGTCAATACACGCTGCACGGCTTCCTGAAACTGGAAGGTCCGGTATCGAGATAAGTATGGGGAACATTTGGGCAAGTACGAGTGCTCGCCCCCATATACTCTGTATCGGCACAAATACTAATACTAGTATCGGTGCATTCCTAGTGAGGACGAAAGGCAGCTGGCACCTGGCAGCCCCTGTTAATCACCGGTGGGGTGTTGAGGAAGAAGGGCCATTTCTTTGCAATGCCTCAATGTAAAAAAGCGAAGTGTGCTAAAAAATTCTGCATCAGCTCGTCGTCTTTTAAAACAAAGTGGGAGTGCGCATTCAGAAGGTGACAACACTGCATGATCGGCTCTCTAACCAGCAGCACCTTAATACAGGAAGTGCCAATAGAGGCTGAAACTAGCAGGACCCACACATCGAAAGAAGGAAAAACAAGGAGGAAGAAATTAGTAAGATCAAAAGGAAAGGAAGAAGCGCGTGCCAAGAAAATATTTCATGAATTTTAAAGTAAGGGTTTGGATCCGATTTAATTTCTACAGTTTTAAATATAACCAAATAAAAAGCAAACAGACAACACAGCCCCCGGGTCTCCCGAACACGGCCAACTGGGCCTCCACAGGCTCCGTGGTAATTTTATTTTATTTCTGTCTCCAAGGGCCAACGGGCAATGTAATCAAGTACATCGATGATGAAAGATCTCCGGGGTAATAATTGTATCCAGTCGTTCTACAAGTCAGAGATCAAACTGACAGAACGGCTTGCCATCTCATATTTTCTAATATCAGACGATGCTCAGAATAGAAAGGGGAATCGCTCAGGCTTGTTTGTCTCACCGCGAAACACAGCACATGAATACACATGCTTTATTAAACTGGGACTTGTAGGAGAGTCGGCAAATAAAGCCAGTAACAAAATGGAAGGCAGGCCTGGAGTTGGGAAAGAGAGTTTATTACCTGATGTACAAAAGATGCCTCATTCCTACTCAAGGCAAAGCTTTACTTGAAAAGGTTGTTTTTAAAGCAGGATTACATATACTACATGGCCAAATGTTTGTGGACAACTGACCATCACACCTATATGAGGTTGTTGGACATCCCATACCAAAACTACGGCCATTACACATCCCTAGGAGATCCTACAATAGCTCCGCAGTCCGCCACCTATGTAACACGGCTAGAGCTTGCATTCTAAGCCTGTGGAAAGACCTGGCCACCCTCCCCTCCAAATGTGGGTCTGCAGGGTGGAGGAAATCAGGACTTTGGGAGGACCTTATTTTATACTCACAGAATAGACAAAAGCAATATCTCAAAATGTAGTTAATTTGGCTGGACTTTTTGAGCACTGATGAGGGCAAATCCCTATTAGATGCTCTTCACTACGTACTCCCTATGCGCATTTTGGTTAAGCACTTAGACCTCTTTCTTGTGACCCGTGGGGTCTTTCTGCTGTTCTACTTTTGGTCTCTTAATCCCCTCTCCAATTCTTGGGTGTTTTACCTCCTCCTTTGTTTTCTTCTTCTTCCTTTTGTCACTCCTTTTTATCTCCATCTTTCTTGTTGGCTTTTTGATGTCCTTATTGCTTATATTGCTACCTTTTGTTTTCTCTTGAGTTGGTTGTATGTCTGTGGTGACCCTTGGGTGACAACTCTTCTTCTGTTTTATCCTACTACTAGATTCCTTGTCTTTCATTATTCTCTTTCATATAGCTGTTACCGGTTTATCATTCTTCCTGGTTATTGTTTGAAACTGTTGTGGGCCTTGAGCTCCTTCTCCTGTTTTTGTCCTGGACTGGACCACGGGCATGTTGGTCTTTCCAACATGGACTACTGGCTCTAATTTATCCTTCAGTGAATAGATAATTGTAAGGATTACTGGTTGGGCCTGGTTGTTGTGGGCCTTGAGCTCTTTCTCCTGTTTTTGTCCTGGACTGGTCTGGAGAATGGACATGTTGGTCTTTCCACCATGGACTACTGGCTGTAATCATTCCTTCAGTGAATAGATAATTGTAAGGATGACAGGTGGGGCCTGGTTGTTGTGGGCCTTGAGCTCCTTCTCCTGTTTTTGTCAATGGAGCTGGCTGCTTCATGCTGGCTCCTGGACTGGACCCTGAACTCCATATGGATTTGTCCACCCCGTTTAAAATGGTATATAAATAAACATGTCACATAAGGTGCCTCTATTACACTCACTTTGTAGATCATGCTAAAAAAAAAAAAAAAAAATCCAGCAATGACTGCATGCTTTGGCATCCTTTGTATACCTGATACTAGAAGTGAACAAATGGTAAATATTAAATATTCCTAGCATTTCTTTTAATTCTGAAGTTCTGTCTGTCTATATTGACTATAGACCTTCACAAAAAAATCCAAGCACATACCCTAACTCCGACGCAACTGCAAAAACTCAGCAAGGGCTGCTACCTCGGCATTCTTTCCCATAATTCCCTATTACAGCAAACATGGACCTGGTACTGAGACACTAGGGCCATTCAATTCTGACTGCCCCCAGGCCAAAGTAGCCAGCTCACAGTTCAACAGCAGCTCCTGCTATATATAGAGGGAATAATCCATGTGGGCTCCACAGAAACACAAACAACCGAATCTTAAATCACGAGTAGCTTGTAGTTTAACGATTTCAGAGCTGGAGGAACAGGGAGAAGGAGAGGAGCAAAGAATAGACAGAATGTGGAGAAAAATCCCAGCACTGTGCCATATTAAAAGGAGAACTATGAGGTGAGTGATTTTCACTTATCCTCATAGCTTTAGCCGACCTGTGACAATGAGACTGTCACAGGTCGGCTCAGTAGATCGGGAAGTGAGCGAACACATACCGGCGTTCGCTCACTTCTTGATCCTGTCACGGCAGAGAGCCGTGACAGGGGAGGGACTGGATTCCCCCTTCCCCGCTCCGATCTTCCAGCGCTGACTGGCGGAACTGATGGAGCGGGAACAGCTGGCTCTGCCTCTAGATAGGCAGAGCCAGTTTTCACTCACGCAGCTGGCCGGATCCAGACATAATTGTCGGGAACCGCTGCGGCTGTTGCGTCTCAGTATACCGCGAGCTGTAGCTCGCTATATACTGAGCTTAGGGTGACGGGAGGACCCTAGTTTGTGTCCTCCCGTTACCCTTAGGAGAACTATGGGGAAAAGCCCTAACCCCTTAGTTCTCCTTTAATGATTAAACAACCCTATAGACAAATCAAAGTATATAAACAAAGGAGGAATAGGGTTATAAATCGTATTACAAAGAAGAAACAAGGAATATCTTCTATGGTCAGCAAAAGATAGACAGATCCTTCACCAAGATCCAAGAGGAGGTAAGAGGCCCGTCCTTGGGACGGAGAATCACCATCTGATCCCACCAACAGAAAAGGAGTTAATCTCGGTGCCTTATCTAAGGAACCGTGGAAGTGATGGTAGAGCGACCACAGAGACGTTTCCAAAAAGTTGGACAATATCTGAATGAGATTATACGCAGTTCTGAAGCTCATTATTGCTTTGTGAAAAATGATAACTGTTCTCATAGTACAATAATCCATTTACTAACCCCTTCCACCCAACATGCCCTGCAAATCTGACAGTTTCCTGTACCTACGACTTGTAGATGATCGCAGTGCGGCCCTTTTGATCTACTAGGAGCACGGACAGTTATGTGTAAGATTAAAAGGAGAACTATGAGGAGAGTGATTTCCATTCATTCTCATAGTTAGAGCCGACGTGTGACATTGGAACTGTCACACGTCGGCTCTATTGATCGGGAACTGAGCGTACACATAACATCGCTCGCTCACTTCCCGATGACTGTCAGTCACCGCTCCCCGCAGGAATTCCCCCCCTCCCCTCTCCGATCCTCCGGGACCAAGTGGAGGAACAGACAGGTGAGGGGGCGGGCACAGATGGCTATGCCTCTAGATAGTCAGAATCCGCTGTCAAACAGCCAGCTGGGTGGATCCGGACAGTATTGTTGGGATCCGTCCCAGCTGCAGCGCTCTCAGTATATAGCAAGCTATAGCCCGCTATGTACTGAGCTTTGGGTCGCGGGGGGACGTTAATATATGTCCCGTGACCCTAAAGAGAACTATGGAATAGTTCTTACCCCATAGGACCCTTTTAAGGGGGATCCTAGTAAGGTAGTAAGGGTTATTTAAAGTCAAATGAACTCCAGGTGGATTAAAAGTTACAATTGAATGCAGCTCTGCATTCACTAATGCATCATTTCATGTATTTTCTCAAATACAAGAAGTGTAATTCCCTGAATTTGACTTGACATCAGGCTCTTGCTTTCCCTGTACAGCAGAGCTCAGAGTAGTAGAGAAAGCAGCAGTACAAGGAGCTAAATCAATTCATATGCTTACTAGGAGTATGCTGATGGAAGGGGAGAAATTCATTTTTCACCGAGATCTTGAAGTGATGATGGGAGAATCGGACCACTGCGTAAAGTCTTCTCCAGCACATCCCAAAGATTCTCAATGGGGTTAAGGTCTGGACTCTGGTGAACAATGATGTCTCATGCTCACTGAACCACTCTCTCACAATGTGAGCCCGATGAACCCTAGCATTGTCATCTTGGAACGTGCCCAATGTGCCATCAGGGAAGAAAAAATCCATTGATGGGAAAACCTGGTCATTCAGTATATTTTACATTTTTGGGGGACATAACATTGCTGAACCTAGACCTGACCAACTGAAGCAACCCCAGATCAGAACACTGCCTGAAATCCAGGAGGGGACTGTTTTTTGGCCAGGCAGTGTACATTACTTTTTTATTTGGGGTTGAGGCAAGCTTTAAAATACTAAAGAAAGTGGATAAGCATGACAGCCAGACAACCAGCATTTCCAGAAGGTGAAGTCAATGACAGCAGCCGCCATGTTTTGCCATGACGGGTTAATTAGGATTACATTTACAGCACAGGTCCGCTATAAAAGGGTTACTTGGAGTTTCATCTAATCTCCTGTTTATAACTAAGGACTCAGTAGTACAGCATTGTACTGTGTTAGCCTGATGAAGAGATCTAAGGAATGCCGAAAGCTTTCACAATGAATAACCTAAGTTAGCCAATAAAGGGGATCACCTAAACACCAAGGTTTCTTCTCTAAGGCTTCAGTAATACAGATATTCCTAAGGGTAGCTTCCTATGACCCCTGCCAACAGCCTCAGAGATCTCAGCATATGGGTAGTCAAGGCTGGCAGCACGACAACCCAAACCTGTATGCTACGTTTGGCTCCTGGCTGTCCACTGAAGGAAATTGCTGTCTATTGGCCATCGCCTCCTCCCACTGAAAGATGGGTGCAACCACAGGCAGAAAGCCACAGAAGCAACACAGGTGTTGGATACTCTTCTGTATCCAGTGTCCATGTCAACTTGAGGTGCCAAGCAGTGGCAACCTTACTGTTGCCAATACCTGCTGAACTCAATTACCCTGCAATATCTTCACTGTGGAAACTGGTTTTTGTTGTGGAGTTCTTCTTTAAGGGACACTGCTAATGTTCCACCGTTAAACACACTGACCCCAATCACGAGATTCTGTCACCCCACTTAGTCAGCCTTTAAAAGGGCTCCATATCAGCTCCGCTTCCTCCTCAACGCACACAAAACATCATTTGAATTTCACTTCCAATTAGGTTTTGATTATGCAAATGAGCCTTAATTAACCCGTCAGGGTCAGCAGATATGATCTGTCAAAACATAGTGGGCAAATTTCATTTAATCTGACAATCCGACTTATTCTGTCTCCACGGGCAACGCAAAAGTACCAATTTGTGATCAGCAGGTATTTAAAACTCATTATTTTCTTGCTTCGTACATGGCAGGTGGGCTGGCATTTTATAGCAATAAATATATGGGAATGCATAAACTGCGTTTAATACGGTTCAGTTAAAGGGACAGGAGATCCCTGAAGGAACATTTGTAGTGATAAGCAAACATGCCTACTCGCCTTCAGCATTGGCGGCACGAAAGTGAAGGATTCTTGCTGTGACCAATAGCCACTAATAGCCATGGTCACAGAGAAGGGTCTGGAATCTAAGTACCCGGTCACCAGACTAGCGATCACTGTCATTTGACGATGGTCATCTCACAGAATATGGTGCCTCAACACTGCTCTTTCCTAAAAAGCTCTCTCTCTGTTGTTAGGAGGTGCCCCAATCTACTTGTAGGAGATGCATGCCGAATCTGAGGGCTATTGTCCCATTTGGGTTGGCCTGGGTAGGTAACAGGGCCCATTCTTCACTGCCAAAAGGAAGATTGGGGTGATGACCCAGTCTCTCTCGATCTCTCTCTCTCCTCTCGATCTCTCCTCTCTCTCTCCTCTCGATCTCTCTCCTCTCGATCTCTCTCCTCTCGATCTCTCCCTCTCCTCTCGATCTCTCCCTCTCCTCTCGATCTCTCTCTCCCCTCAATCTCTCTCTCCAGGGACCGGTCTAGGAACTAGACGGGACTATGGTTTGGGTGAATATATCTCTGTTATTAGAGCTCCTTAGGCAAAATGAGCACATAATCCTTGCAGTGTGGGGTTAGCCCCACCGCAAGGGTTAAGATTCTCTTTGCTTGGAGTTCTCCTTTAAGTCAACCCCTTTGCCCAGCATGGGAAAACGAGCACTTAACCCTCACTTGGGGCAAAGCCCCACTGCAAGGGCGGCTACTTTTGTTCCCCATGGTCCCTGTGTGTGTTGTAAAGTAGTCACCGCTCCAAGCTCGCTCACGGGATGGACTACAATCTCATGTTTAGTTTACCAATTTGAATTGAGATTTTAGTCCATCACTTAGGGGAAGCCCAACTGCAAGGGTTAAGATTTTATTTGCCCAGAGTTCTCCTTCAAGTCAACACCTTTAACAAAACAGGTTCACTTCAAAGCCTTCTGCCTGCCTACAGCCTCGGAGGCATAAAACACAATGGGCACGAAGGGGTTTGGGAACCTTTGCTGCCCCGGCCGCTCAGTCAGGAGCTAAAAGAAACACTAATTGCGTGTACAGCTTGTCATAAAGACAACAGGATCTGCTCCACTACTTCCAAAGACAGGACATTGATTATAGCTGTAAAATCTGGGGGTTTGTAATAAAACTGCCAAGCGGTCCGCGAAGGAGCCAGCGCTTCTGAAATTATAAAATACATGCGTTTCTATAATTAAATGTTCCCACGTTGTGTTTCTGTGTCGGCTAGGGAACGCAGGAAGCAGACACATTCTGAGTTGTGCAACATAAAGTAAACCTGTCAAAAAGAAAGTCTTATAAAAAGTTACAAGTAACTGCAATTAGATTTTTTTTTAAACGGTAACTCCACCACGTCCCTTTGTATCCCATAATGCTTTGCTGCCCCTCTGTAGTTCAGCAAGGCAGACCAGATTTAAGCTGTGTTGGTGCAATAGCAGAGCCTTGTATACTGATCTCCCCGGTTTTAGGTGCTCCCATGGAGCTCAGAAAACTACTTGGGGTTCATTCACACTTGTTCGCTTTTCTGCAGTAAAGCGCATGAATTGTACTGTATGAAGAAGGCAGCTCGTGTAGAAATACTGAGTAATGCTGGGCACACACCTTACAACCCTCGCAAGACTTTTGTCTTGCGAGGGTTGTACAATCTGCCGATCTGCCTATCTTGGATTCCGATGACCGCAATGCCGAACGGGCAGTGTGCGCTTGCGCACACCGGCCCGTCCGGCTTTTATCTTACGAACATACTACACACCCGCCGAACATCGTACGATGCTCGGCGGGTTTTCGAACATGTTTGTAAGATAAAAGTTTTGCGACCTTACAGTAGTAGAGGTCGCACGGCTTCCACACACCTTGCGATAATCGTACAATTGCGGGATTTCCCGCGATTATCGTACGATTATCACAAGGTGTGTGGGCACCTTAAAGTTGTTTTGCACATTTATTGATGCACCTGCACCGTGTAAAAACCTGATTGTTAAAATGTCTCCTTACTTTGCATAATGAATGAAGAAATAAACACACACATAAACGAAAGGATAGAAAACATAGAAATGCTTGCAAATAAAGCACGATTTTACATATGTGTGGGTGTGAAGGAGCTCAAAAATATTAGCCAGGAATTAAAGTGACACTGCTGGGCAGGGATTGTCCCGGCTGCAACTGAGTGGGCCAGTGATAGTTATGCATAGGCTTGGTAGAACTTGGGTTGCACCAAGTCCCCGCACTGACTGACTGCTGGACAACGTAGTGGAGAGTGCAAGAGTTTGTGGTGAAAGTCCAGGTTTCTGTACAGCGACGCATGCTACGTTTGAAGAAAACGGCACACTGCTGTCCAATAATTGCAAACTTTATTCCACGACACTTACAGCTTCCAACGTGATGGAATCCCCCCCCCATGCATTTCACCTTTACAGGCTTAATCGTAGAGATCTCTATAATTAAGCCTGTGTTCTATCAAAGTTTGTGACTGGGTTGGAATGTTGGATCACATTTTAACGTGATCCCGCCCAGTTTTACGGCGGTGGAATATGTGACCGGCAAAAGGTGAAACATTCCAACCTTTCTCAGCTGTTCCAGTGAAGATCGGCATCGCAGATGGTATGTGCAGGAGAACCGATCTGTCCTGGCACAGCTGATCGGTCCTGAAATGTCAGTTCTATCCGACTCTGTGGAATGTGAGATCGCAGTCACAAAGTCACATTTCAGGACCGATCAGCTGTTCCAGGTGAGATCGTTTCACCTGCACATACGATTTGCGCTGCCGATCTGTCCTGGAACTGCTGAGAAAGCTTCAGAATTCTTCACTTTTTTGTCGATCACATATTCATAATCACATCTGGTCTAAGCCACGGCTGACATCACTAGGGATGCACCGATACCAGTTTTTCAGTATCGAGTACGAGTATTGATATATTTTTTTCGGTACTATCAGATACCGAATACCAATACCAGTGTTCTATCAAAGATTGTGACTGGGTTGGAGTGTGTGACTGGTCATGTGGTTACACATTTTAACGTGAAGAATTCCAAAAGTTTCCTTTTAAAGCCCAGATACACATTATACCCCTGCCTCCCCCCCCTCGGATGGCTTCTGAATGATGCCAGGTGTCATTCAACCCAGAAGAGGGCCAATGTTAGACCACAGATAAGCAATACATAAAAACATCTGGCATTAGGCTTGAATGTCCCCATAGGTGACTGCAATTCTACAATTGTGAGTCCAGCAATATTAACCGAAGGGGCAACTTGAATGATATTGATGGATTCGCAGTTCTAGAATGGTAGAAGGCCTCCGGTAAAAGGCCTCCATTGAAGAAAGCCCATCGTCAAGGTTTAAATGGGAGAATCACCTTTAGTTCTCAAGAGATAGGTGTAATATTATATATTCTTTATGTACATTCATCTGCATGTAAACAGAAAAAGGGGACTGCGCCCACTCCTAGTGTAAAAAAGTTTTTTAATAACACCAGAAAGCTGACGCTCGTTTCGGGGGAGCTCCCCCCTTTCTCAGAGCACCCCTGAAACGCGTGTCAGCTTTCTGGTTACCTTTGACAGCCGTATGCTATAAATTGCTCATCCAAATGTGAGTCGTTTTTTGTGAGATTATTGTACTCCTTTTATTATAAAAAAACGTTTTTACACTAGGAGTGGGCGCTGTCCCTTTTTTCTGTTTACATGTCTTGTGAGGATGCGTCCTGGTGGCCTTGAGGACGACAGCCCCCCTCCCTCTACGTTGATGTGAAGAAACTCCTCTATTGGGTGCTGTGTTGTACATTATCACTACATTTATCTGCACCTTAAAGGAGAATTGAAAAAGAAAAATGCTCAAGGCAATGGTCAATACTGACGGAAATTCTTCTGTGCCGTTGAACTTACCAGCAGTAAAGTCTCCAGTTAGGTCTATAAAAGCGTGGGAATGAGGTACAAACATTTGTCTCGTTGTGTTCAGGTTTGCTGTCACGGTCAAGCTTCTACAAAGAAATAGAACAAAAGAAAAATTCCACTTAATGCTGAATTGTATCCAGTGGTGACATTCTACACAAGGCACTCCCGTACATTGTAGTGGTGTAAAGGAAGGACCTCTTGAGCCATTTTGGTCCACCACACTATACTTTGTTACCCTTCGCCTCAAATTCCATTTGTCATGTGTTCCATACCTCGTACTAACCTACCTTACCTATAAGGAAATACTGTATCTGTGCTATATATCAGCAGGAGGGACATAAAGAGGAGGCATGTATGGCTTTGGCTAAAACTAGGGATGCACACCTACTGATATCGGTACCAATACTGAGTATTTAGGCGAGTACTCATACTAGCCCAAATGCTCCGATACCAGAACTTCCAGTCTAAGGCAGATCTCCCTCTGACCGGCAGTGCCGAGGGAGCATAGAGCCGGCTTCCTTTCCAATCAGGAAGCCGGGAGGTAGGTTATGACCCGCCTCACGGCTTCCTGATTGGCTAGGAAGCCAGCTTCACTTGTTGCCAAGCAGCCTGGCTTCCTAGCCAATCAGAAAGTGGGGCGGCACGTAACAACTTGCCACCCAGCTTCCTGATTGGTCATGACGTGCTGCCCGGCTTCACGATTCAATAGAAACCCAGCCTGGCTTCCTAACCAATCAGGAAGTGGGGATGTACTGACTCAACCCCCCAGCTTCATGATTGGTCAGGAAGCCAGGCTGCCTAGAAACAAGTGAAGCCGGGTTTCTAGCCAATCAGGAAGCTGGGAGGCGGGTCATGACATGCTGATTAGCTAGGCAGCCTGGCTTCCTGACCAATCAGGAAGCCAGGTGGCACCTCATGACCTGCCGTCCGATTTCCTGATTGGTCAGAAAGCCAGGCACCCTCGGCAAGTGAAGACGGTGTTCTTTCGATAGAACACCGGCTTCCCAGGCAATCAGGAAGCCGGGCAGCGGGTCATGATCAACTGCCCGAATTCCTGATAATTGGGGCACACAGCATCGTTATCGGTACTCGGCATTGATGAGTACTAACAAAAAAAATATAGAGAAACCGGTATCGGTGCATCCCTAGCTAAAACCCCAGAAATATACTGCTTGTCTTATAGATTTGTGTTGCAAGTGGTATTTTGTATCAACATTCATTACAGTATATGTCTGAAAGTTTGTGAACCAGACCTGACCATCACACTTACACTAAATGGCCAAAGTATGTGGACTACCCAAAATTATTGAGTTTAGGCATCTCCAGCGGAGGGTACTATTATTGCTACAGTATACAAAGACATTTCGACAATTTTGCTCTCCCACATCAAGACACCGCTTGGTGTTTGGTGTGCTGGAACTGGAGTGGTCTGAACAGAGTCCTGACCTCAACCCTACTGAATAACTATGGAATGAACTGGAATGTCGAATGTGACCAGATCTTCTCATCCAACATCATTACCTGACCTCACAAAGTCTCGGGGGTTGTAGCTTACACAGGGATAAGGACTCACCTGCAGTGAGTTACATGCTCCTCTATATACAGAAGAACTGATATACTGTGGTGACGGCTTCCTGGCTAATCAGGAAGCCAGGTGGCGAGTCATTACACGCCGCCCGGCTTCCTTAATGGCACTTCCGATATCGGTATTCGGTATCAGCGAGTACCGAAAAAAAAATACCGGAACTGGTACTCGATACCGAAAAAACGGTATCAATGCATCCCTATTTGCAATGCCTAATGGGATTTGTGGTTGCACCACAGCTGGAGGGACAGAGTTTGCCTACCACTGATGTACTGCAACACATAGGGACAGTCTGAATGGGCCTATAATGCAACAGTCAAACAACTCATTTTTTTTTACTGATGTGTGGAGGCAGCTCACAAAAATTCTTTACAGTTAAAGAAAAAAAAAAAAGTGAATTGCCAGAGAAGAATGAAACACGGGTAGCCAGCTGCAGAACGCTCAGGCTGCATAACAGGAAAGACACAATCCTTGAATTCGTACATCACAGAGGTGAAACACACATTTCAATCCGGTGTGTATGTTTTCTGCATTGAGCCCGAGCGAGCAAAGAAGAGGCCGATGTGCCTTTAACCGTATCGCTGGCAAATAAAATTGCTACTGCGGAAAATCCCCCCTCACTACAGTCTCCCTCATCCAACATAATGAGCCGATAATGAAAAGCTTCTAATATTCACTTATAGAAACCCTAGAAGGAGAATACGCTCAAGGCAAATACATTTTCTCCGAGATGCTGCATGAACGGGTTTGATTTATGCTCACAGTACGTACGACTTCAAAAAACGCTTCATGCAGTAAATATCCCATCAATTCTGGGAAGGCGGCGAGGCTCGAGCATAACGAGGACAGAGCTGTGAGAAAAACAAGTCAGGAGATGGAACAAGAGGGAGCTGTCACAGGGAGTTAAATGTATCGGCGTACAGGAACCGATCTGATCTTCATTAGAATAGATTACCCGGCCTGAAACCGCGGCGGAAAAACATGACAGCGTTGAGAGAACGCCGATGACGGCCGACCTGGGTGCAGGCTGAAAGCGTAGCAGGGTTTAAGGCGCAACTTTACTGTAGGGAGGAAACACAATGCAGCAAGGGTGGGGGAGGTAGGTGTTGTACCTAGTTCTTCCCATGGTAAAGGCTTTATTTATTTTAATAGGTGGTTTGTGCCTTTATGCTACCATGCTATCACTAGGAGGTTAGGTTGGTGGAGACTTAGGGTCAACACACCAAACTTTTAACAAAAGGAATACGTAGAAAAACCACAGGATCAAGTAGATCATGTCTAGGGTTTGCATCACGAGAGAGAGAGAGAGAGAGAGAGAGAGAGAGAGAGAGAGAGAGAGAGAGAGAGAGAGAAGAGAGAAACA
>NW_017306274.1:3885965-3900000 GCF_000935625.1 Nanorana parkeri
AAAAATTCTTTACAGTTAAAGAAAAAAAAAAAAGTGAATTGCCAGAGAAGAATGAAACACGGGTAGCCAGCTGCAGAACGCTCAGGCTGCATAACAGGAAAGACACAATCCTTGAATTCGTACATCACAGAGGTGAAACACACATTTCAATCCGGTGTGTATGTTTTCTGCATTGAGCCCGAGCGAGCAAAGAAGAGGCCGATGTGCCTTTAACCGTATCGCTGGCAAATAAAATTGCTACTGCGGAAAATCCCCCCTCACTACAGTCTCCCTCATCCAACATAATGAGCCGATAATGAAAAGCTTCTAATATTCACTTATAGAAACCCTAGAAGGAGAATACGCTCAAGGCACATACATTTTCTCCGAGATGCTGCATGAACGGGTTTGATTTATGCTCACAGTACGTACGACTTCAAAAAACGCTTCATGCAGTAAATATCCCATCAATTCTGGGAAGGCGGCGAGGCTCGAGCATAACGAGGACAGAGCTGTGAGAAAAACAAGTCAGGAGATGGAACAAGAGGGAGCTGTCACAGGGAGTTAAATGTATCGGCGTACAGGAACCGATCTGATCTTCATTAGAATAGATTACCCGGCCTGAAACCGCGGCGGAAAAACATGACAGCGTTGAGAGAACGCCGATGACGGCCGACCTGGGTGCAGGCTGAAAGCGTAGCAGGGTTTAAGGCGCAACTTTACTGTAGGGAGGAAACACAATGCAGCAAGGGTGGGGGAGGTAGGTGTTGTACCTAGTTCTTCCCATGGTAAAGGCTTTATTTATTTTAATAGGTGGTTTGTGCCTTTATGCTACCATGCTATCACTAGGAGGTTAGGTTGGTGGAGACTTAGGGTCAACACACCAAACTTTTAACAAAAGGAATACGTAGAAAAACCACAGGATCAAGTAGATCATGAAAAAGGAGAGGAAAAGAAGGGAGGAGAGAGAGAGAGAGAGAGAGAGAGAGAACAGAAATATTCAACCAGGGATGATGTAAGCACCTAATCCAAGTCCATTGGAGCACCTCCAACAACGCTTGCCAGTCTGAAGGGGGGGGAGAGAAAAAGAGAATAAAAAGGAAGAGAGAGATCGAGAGGAGAGAGAGAGAGATCGAGAGGAGAGAGAGAGATCGAGAGGAGAGAGAGAGATCGAGAGGAGAGAGAGGGAGCGAGAGGAGAGAGGGGGAGGGAGGGGGGGGGGGGAGGAGGGAGAGCGAGAGAGAAGGAGGGAGAGAGAGAGAGAGAGAGAGAGAGAGAGAGAGAGAGAGAGAGAGAGAGAGAGAGAGAGAGAGAGAGAGAGAGAGAGAGGAGAGAAATAGAAAAAAATACAGAAGATAAATGGAGGCGAGGGAGAGAGAGAAGTACAATGGAGAGAGATGGGGAAACTGCAAGAGAGACAGACAGAGAGAGAAGAGAAAGAGAAGAGGGGAATAGACTGCAAAAGAGAGATAGAACAGAGGAAAGAGAGGCAAGAGAGAAGTGATAACCGGCTATAACTATTGAATAAGGAGAGAGAAATAAAAGAAATATATTACATTTTTAAACACTTAAGGGAATGTGACCTCATGACTTGTATTATTCATCCATTCATCTTCTCTCTGTCCTTCAGCATCACTATGGTTGCAGCTGCCTCGATCTTTGTTTTAACATTTGGAATTTCATGAAAGGGTAACTCTTTTTGTCTGTCTATTGTTTCATCACATCCTCAGCTTTGTCATACGTTTACTGTGAAGGAAACCTGTCCCCCGGCTTATGTCATTTTGGCATCATACACTCAATTTGAACTCCCCGGGGTTTTTGGCAGGTTTACTCTAAAGTGATAATTCCAATATTCACAAAACCTTGTGAGTGGAAGAGCCGAGTACTTTGTCTGCCTTTTCTACCTTCTTACATTTTTTTGTAACTAGTTATGCACAATGAAGACTTAAAAAGAGAAAAGCCGCTGCCAAGTCTCTTCCTACAACTTGTTAGAAGAACATCTGCAGTAATCACACCGCAATTAATCGGCATTAATATATCTCATTTGATGAATTTCTCAGCCTAATCCCAGAATTTGTTGGCGTCTTTGCCTTCAAAACTCCCCGAGATGCAGTATGTGGGAAAACAGCGGGATTCCATCTGAGGGAGATCTGATTGACTTCTCAAATCTTAATCGAGTGCTCTCACCGTGGCGGTAACGAGAGGAACAACAGCCCAGGGGAAATAAAGAGGACGCCACACATTGAGAGAGGCTTCTTGTGTACTTGCGAGGGGCCCCGTAGATGTGGATATGCATTATGTACGAGCTGTCACAGGGCCGCTAGCACCTACAGCGAGAGGTGTGCATGCTGCTCCCAACGAAACGCCGCCGCATATAAATAGATTAGCTCCAATTCATTAAAGGTGACAAGTGACTTGTGATTCCTCTTTTACCAAACAACGGGCGGCCTGCCAGACGCTGCTGAAAAGAAGTGCTATTTGTTTCATGTGTATAGGGGGAGAACATTAGGCAAGATGCATGTCTTTATGTCTATATTTAGATAGCGCCTACTGCAATGCCCAGCCAATGGTTTTCAGTGTAATAATCCTTTGCAGCAAAAGTTTGCATGGGATTGGCTGTTTAAGGTGGAACTCTAAGCATGTGAACAAAGATCTTTGGCCAGAGTACTTGCGCTTATGGAATACTTACAGTATATGGCCACAAGCTTGGTGACACTTGGCTATTACACTTATATGAGCTTGTTGGACATCTTATTCCTATCCTATTCCAAACCCATGGGCATTAAAGAGGGTCCCCCCCCCCAGATTAATTTTGCTTTCCACCCCGTTGTACCATTACCATTCGATGTTGCTCAATTAACAGACACACGACCATCAAATCCAGTGCTGTCCAGCTCTGATCCGGCGCCACACACCAGATCCTGCGCTGCCATCTGCTTTCCTTACATCATTGGGAGTCGGCTGTCTCTTCTGGGTTCTTCCGGCCGACACTTATATGAGCTTGTTCGACACCCTTTTCCAAAACCCTGGACATTAAAGGGACCCCCCCCAGGTAAATTTTGCTTTTAACCTCGTAGCTGTTCCGGTGGGTTTCGCACCATTAACATACACACACGACTAGCAAATCCTGCGCTGTTCTTCTGCCGTACACCAGATCCGGTGTTGCCATTTGCTTTGCCTTACGCCATCAGGAGCTGGCTAACTTTTCTGCCTGACACTTAAATGAGCTGGTTGGACACCCTTTTCCAAAACCATGGACACTAAAGGGGAAGCCCCCCGGTTCATTTTGTTTTTAACCTCCTCGGTCGTACCTCTTCCACTGGGTTTTGCATAACAAACATACACACATGACCAGCAAATCCAGCACTGTAATGCTCTTATCTGCTGCCGGACACCAGATCCAATGCTGCCATTTGCTTAGCCTAATGTCAACGGGAGCTGGCGGTCTCTTCTGGGTCCTTGCTGCTGGACCCCTGATTTGCATGGGACTGACTATTTAAAGTGGAAATCTGAGCATGAGAACAACGTTTCTGATTTCACTGAATATTTACATTACAGTACCTATTTTATTACATATGGTCATTGTATATTGTTTATTTGTTTTGTTTTGTTCTTCGTTCTGTCGGTAAATACTTAAATAAAGAATGAAAACCTAACAATGAACTTCTCTTCTCCTTTAACAAAAACTTTTGCTGAATGGAGGGGGTGATTTCAAGGGGGCCACACGCTGGGCACATTTCGACCAGTAGGTTGGCCACCATAATGCTTTAAAACTACTCTGCTTACCTATCCTTCCACCAGTTCCCTGGGGTGTAAAAGCTGACCCACTCACAGTGCTGTCATGTTGGACAGTATGGCCCCGGGGACGTCGGGATTAAGTAAAGGAGTGAATGTTTCCTTTAGATCATTTTAATGGCAGCGTTGTATCCCAGAGATCATAGACATCCATTACATACACATTAGAGACACATTTCATAATGCATTAAAAATGACGCCAGTTTTGTGTGATCTTACCCGCCGTATGTAATGACAGGAGTGGAGCTTCCAGTGGGCACTCCGAAGATATCAGGAATCATGTCTCCATTAAAGCTGAAAGAGCAAAAGAAAAAGAAAAATATCATAAATAGTGTGGAGATGGTTCAGATGTTCTTGAATGAAGACTGACATTCAGAGCATGACAGGGACGGGGCTGATCCCAAAATAAGTTGAAGGTGAAGAGTATTAGAAGCCAAACATCTAAGTACCCAGATGAACCATCCCTGGGTGCCTGGAATGCCCATGGATTCCCGAGCCAAGCTGGATACCACTTCTGTCCAAGTGCAGACTGCAATGCCCAGCAAATGGCTTTTAGAGTAATGACCATTTTTAGCAAAATTAGTATGAGATTGATTGTTTAAGGTGGAACTCTGAGCATGAGAACATGTATACCACTTCTGAACAAGTTGGCACCAAGCCTGTCCCTTCCTAGCAATAAGCCATGGCCCGGAGATTTAAAAGTGCTACCCTATAAAAATCAGTGGTCACTAGAGGTGCTGACACTGTACTGGCAGGGATTTGAGGAGGCGGGGCTTAGCATCAGCTTGGATAGAAGTCAAAGCCGTGTGGACTCCAGAGACTCTATATTTGAAGATTATAACATGTACTTGCAAGCACCCCACAGGATGTCAGCCGTTGACCGTTTCACTTTAAAGCTGAACTCCAGCCTTAGACAATAAACACAAGCAGTCAATTTGTCTGAAGAGCTGACACTCCAGTAAAGGGTTTAACTCTGGACCTGAACAACCAGATGACATTTAAATCTGAACCCCAGCATTCCCTTCAGTCGTATACCTGACCTCCGTCCTTCCATTCAGTTTTATACCCGACCTCTGTCCTTCCCTTCAGTCTTGCACAGCTGTAACGGCTCCTCTCCTGGACTGAAATGGCTTGGACTGCATACTGAGAGCTTCTCACAATGTGCATTACAAGCTGCAGCAACTCAGATAGAACCCACTTCATATTCTGGCTGGAGGACATCCAGCATCATTCTTTCCTCCCCAGCCTGACTGTCCCTGGCCGGCTCCTCTCATTCATTGAATTTCAATTCAGTTCAGTCATGGAGGATCGACATCACATGTGGACAATACCTGGGGCGGTTTGCATGCAGATACAATGTACATAGGATCGCCCGACCTCCAGACTGACAAATCAGGTAATTTGGATATTTGCATAACTCCGCCCAAGAGCCCACCCACTGCTTGCATCAGGGCTGAGAGGAGTACTGACGCAGGAAGCTATGAAGCTGGCCCCTCCCACCAGCCATGATCTGCCTAATGATAAAGACATCACCGTGACTAAAATAAGAAATGTAATAAAACTGAAAGGTTTTATTTAAAACAAGTAATTTGCATATTGATGAGGGGGGGCGGGGCGGGGCGGGACGGGACCAGGAAAGGCAAAACATAAGCAGATTGAACAGGAAAGAACGGCATGCTTATACAGAGCATTATAGTGAGATGGCAAAAGCTGGTTATTTTACAGCAACTGATATTTATAAGGAGACATACTTACTCTATTATAAGGGGCTCGTCTGTGTAGGTCGTGTTCAGTTGAATCTTTTGATTTAGATCTAAAAAAGAAATAAATGCAACAAGAGATATCACACTGACCTGACTGCATATCAATAAATGAAGGAAGTCATAATATGGTGGTGAATGAAGCACGGGGATCTTCATATGACACAGATGTTGGAGAAATTGGTGAGTCTTAAACGTAACAGGTTCCTACAATGATCTTTGCTGCTCTGAGAGATGTTTTGTGTATTTTTTATTTCAATGGACTCTGTGCGCCCTCACCTCTCCCTCTTGTCGATGGCTGAAATTATATTTAAGAACTGCCTGCCAATGTCATATCACATAACCCGCTCCCAGCAACAGCTTAATAGCATTTATACAACCCAAGCCAGCTGACAACTGATGGGAAAGGGCATACCCGAACCCTACTAAAAGATGATATGTGATCACATGACCCATGCCAGCTGACAACTGATGGGAGAGGACATACATGAATCCTACTGAAAGATGATATGTGATCACATGACCCATGCCAGCTGACAACTGATGGGAAAGGGCATCCCCGAACCCTACTAAAAGATGATATGTGATCACATGACCCATGCCAGCTGACAACTGATGGAAGATCACATACCTGAATCCTACTGAAAGCTGATATGTGATCACATGACCCATGTCAGTTGACAACTGATGGGAAATCAAATACCCAGCTATTATCGACAGATGATAAGCGACCACATGACCCATGCCAATGCCAGAGATTACATGACCAACCCCAAGTGACAGCTACCAAGAGATCCTATGTGACAGCGAACGAGAGATCACATGACCAACCCCAAGTGACACCTACCGAGAGATCCCATGTGACAGCTACCGAGAGATCATATGACCCACTCCCAGTGACAGTTACTGAGAGATCACATGACCCATCCCATGCCATGCATCAGTATATTCTGTAGATTGGCATATAAAAGGGGAAGGAGGGACGACACAGAAATCAATATTGCCTGTTTCATTAACTGAAAGGAAATCAATTTCCCATTTCAGTTCAGCAGACCCATCCTTTCCTTTTCATGGCACGGTTATTTTGACAATTATTCTGCATATATTACAATTCCAGAGACGAAGCCAGGAGCCAAGCACCGTCAGATCCCCTCATTAGAATTTGTCAGCCTCGCCTTCCTTTCATTAGATCCGACGAGGCCCGTTCAAGAAACAAAAACGCACCGCTCTCCACCGGCACAAATCTCTTTGTTTCTCTGCAAACAGAGCGCGGCCATGATACAAAAAAGAAACAAAAAAGAGAAAATCCCGGCGACGTGCCCCGAGCGCACTTCATTAAAATAAATGCAGTGCCCGCCATTGTTCCAATTCTATCCCCAAAAGATAATACGGTTAAAGGAGAACTATGACATGAGTGATTTCCACTCACCTCATAGTTCTAAGCCGACCTGTGACAATGAGACTGTCACAGGTCGGCTCAGTAGATCGGGAGGTGAGAGAACACATACCGGGTTCCCTCACCTCTCGATCCTGTCACGGCTCTCTGCCGTGACAGGGGGAGGGGCTGGATTCCCCTCTCCCCGCTCCGATCTGCCAGCACTGACTGGCGGAACGGACGGGGGAGGGGGCGGGTACAGCTGGCTCTGCCTCTAGATAGGCAGAGCCAGCTGTCACTCACGCAGCTGGGTGGATCCCGTCATCTAAGTCGGGATCCGCTCCAGGTGCGGCGTCTCAGTATACCGCTCGCTGTAGCTCGCGGTATACTGAGCTTAGGGTGACGGGAGGACGCTAGTTTGTGTCCTCCCGTTACCCCAAGGAGAACTATGGGGAAAAACACTGACCCCATACTTCTCCTTTAAGACTTCTACCTTTAGAATAAGTCAAAATGAATGCCAGAGATTGACCTCGTACACAGGGATCGTAGCCGCAGTAAACCTGCAGCACAATGGGATTTCTATTAAACATACATTAAAGGGCCAACTCGCATACCGGGGCATGCCCTGAATGCAGAAGGCCAGCACTGTACATGGGTTTACATGAGTACTGGCGTACACCCACATACAGTCACGCACAACCATTCAAGTCTATAGGAGGCAGAAGACAGCACCTGGGCTTCCCAGGTGCAGATAAAAGCCCAAATTATATGTTGTATGCCCCCACTGTGCCCATGTGCATGAGCAGCAAAATGCCCCCGCCGACGACTAACCACCATCTTTCTGCCTCCTTTTGTCTAACATGCTAGCATGCATAAAGCAATAAGCTGCACAGTGATGTGACATGAAAGCTCTGGGCTGAATTTCCTCCCCGAGACGCTGTGCGGAGTTCGTATGTTCTTTCCATGTAAACTTAAATTTCTTACTTGGGTTTCCTCCCACAACCCAGAAAAATATCAGCGTAGGCAACCTCGGAACTCCAGCTGTGCTGAATCTACAAATCCCATCATGTTTCTGTCAATAGGAGTCATGCCTGGGGCTGTCAGAGTCTTGCAATGCCTCATGGGAATTGTAGTCCTGCCATAGCTGGAGTGTCGAGGTTGCCTGCCCCTGAATTAGAGTATGTAAGCCCAATCAGTAAAATTGTATATAAGCTTTAAACACATGAATGCAGGGGTAGGCAACCTCGGCACTCCAGCTGTGATGAAATTACTAATCCCATCATGCTTTTATCTCTGGGAGTCATGACTATGGCTGTCAGCGCCTTGTAATGCTTCATGGGACTTGTAGTTCCACAACAACCTAAGTGCTGAGGTTGCCTACTAGGGCTGCAACAACTAATCGACATAATCGATTATAATCGATTATTGAAAAAGTTGTCAACTTTTTCAATCATCGATTAATCGGCTTCTGAACTCTGCGTTCAAGTGATAATGATGGATCACAATAGGAAAACAGGGACCTGTTGTCACCTTATAACAGGAAGTGCCCGAACAATGAAATTCATGGCGGTTGGAAGCTGCAGAATTCAAGATGACTTTTGAAATGACGTTAATGACACAAAAGACGTGTGACAGGTCGTCTAACTTACTGAGAGTCTGATTCTGTCCCCAGTAGATGACGATTGACAGTGACGGCTCTTTACCAACTTGTGCTCTGGGTATGGTGGTGAGCAAAACATCCATCTGTGAATCGCCATTATAATCTCCAGGAACCACACTGGTGATCACAACTCCTTCACTCCTAGAAAAGAAAAACAGACTCACGTTGGCCAAAGTTCCTCCATCTCTCCTGCTGCTTCCTGAATAATATCCCCACCAGTCATCAGATCACCAGTCACCAGATATCAGAATACCGGTCATCAGATATCAGAATACCCGTCATCAGATATCAGAATACCGGTCACCAGTCACCAGATATCAGAATACCCGTCATCAGATATCAGAATACCGGTCACCAGTCACCAGATATCAGAATACCGGTCATCAGATATCAGAATACCCGTCATCAGATATCAGAATACCGGTCACCAGTCACCAGATATCAGAATACCCGTCATCAGATATCAGAATACCGGTCATCAGATCACCAGATATCAGAATACCGGTCATCAGATCACCAGATATCAGATTACTCCATCTCTCCCTCTGCTTCCAGAATATGTCCCCACCAGTCATCAGATTACCAGATATCAGACATTAGGTCAGTATCAGATCACCGTTCATCGGATCACCAGTTATTAGATCACCGGTCATTAGGAGGACAGCCATGACCCGAGAAGGCAAAACCCTGCTCCTTCTACCAAGGTGGCCGCATCCACACAGAGACACAGTGCAGAACAAGGCATGGCAAACCAGTAATGGGGAAAAGATCATCTGATGGGAGACCTCAGACAATACTAGCCCTTGGCCCTCTGCTTCCTTTTTGGGCACAGCTTTCACAGTGCAGGTAGGTGGCTGTACGCTGCCCTACTCTCACCCAAACTGCACGTCCGCGTGGGTGCCCGTACTCGTACGCTGACATGATGGATCCTGTCTGCGTTCGAGCAGGGACACTCGCACGGACGTGCAGTTCAGGTGAGCGTACGGCGGCGTACAGCCACCTACTCCCGTAAAGGACAGGCTGCTGCATACAAAGCACACGCAGCACCTGTCCTTCCCTGGAGCGGCCCGATACAACCGTGCACGCAGCATGGGCCTGTATGGGCCGGCTGTTCCTCGTGTGAATGAGGGCTAAGGGTTAGGACGGGCTGGCCCTGAATCTCCCGTACTGCGTTGTTCACCTCTGGGTCAACTGCTCATATTATCCAGGGGGCTCAAATACAGCAGATCCACTCACCTGATCCTCCGTCCTGTAGCAGTCTGTGCTCACCTCCGCTCCAGCTGTGGAATGCCCCCTGGCGTCCTCATGTCTAATGCAAGACCTGTATAAGATGTGATGATGTCAGCGCTCCTTAAAGTGCTTTTCACTCACCTCATAGTTCCAGCCGACCTGTGACAATGAGACTGCCACAGGTCGGCTCAGTAGATATGCCACAATTGTCTGGATCCGCTTCAGCTGCGGCGTCTCAGTATATAGTGAGCTACAGCTCGCGGTATACTGAGCCTAGGGTGACGGGAGGACGTTAGTTTGTGTGCTCCCGTTACCCTAAGGCGAACTATGGGGAAAAGACTTAACCCCATAGTTTTCATTTAACAGATCCTGACTAGAAACCACCATGGCGTCCATATTATTGGTTATAACCGTTCTTGATGTGACTTTTACATCTTTACTTCGCTTGCTGCCCCTTTTTTTCATGGCAATGTTGGTGTGTCTGAACAGCTAATGGCCCGCCTGCCCCAGGTAGCCCACGAGGTGTTAGTGAGAGGACATTTAGAACTCAAACAAAATGGCAGCCGGAGTCCAATATTTGCAGACATGTTTCTATACATAGTACAGGGGTAAGCAACCTTGGCTCTCCAGCTGTAGTTAAACTACAAATCCCATGATGCATGTGTCCCTGGGACTTATGTCTGTCTCGTGGGACTTGTAGTTCAACAACAGCTGGAGTGCCGAGGTCGCCTATCCCTGCTTTATGTATTTGCTGCAATTATTCCCAGTGTGTTTGGGGCGTTTAAAGCTGAACTCCAGGACACCAAAAGTTTTATTTAAATGTACTCCTCAATGGCCACAAAGGATATAAATCCACTTTGTGAGCACCAAATGCCTGTAAAAACCCAGATATCGCCTTGTAAAGTAGCAGTGACATCATCACTGTGCTGTACATAGCCTATGCAGAGAGCTCCTCCTACCACAAGAACCTAGGAGGGGGTGGTGACAAGACCATTCACCCTGCACTAGGAGAGAGAGCAGCACAGTGATAAAGTAGTCTTTATTACAGGAAGCTCCTCCCTCTACAGGCTGCCTTGCAGAAAACTACAGGAGAGGCGCCTCAAGACCTTCCAGGAACTCTGCACCCAATACCAGATCCCAACCGCCCATAGTTACCCATACCTACAACTGAGTCATTTTATATCCAGTCATCTATCTCTGCCTTGGCGAGAAGTTATTAACCCACCGCTTGACCCCTTGCTCTCATCTCCCCAGGTAAAGATGCCCTTGTCCCTTATCGCCCGCCAGGTAGTGACTTCTATATTTGAAACCACCTCATCCGTTCCCTCCCATATTAAGCGATGGGCGGAATTCTTGAATGTGTCCACAGAAGACATATGCTCGATGGTGACGACGGGCTGGCAACAAATCAGGAAAGCTATAATAAACGAAGCCTGGCGCGAGATATATTTCAAAACTGTACATAGGGCATATCATGCTTTCAACATTCCGGCTAGGAACTCCCACTCCAAATGGTTAACTGCCTGCCCGAAATGCAGTCTCCCTCTACCTGACCTCTCACACCTACTCTGGTCATGCCCGAACATTCAATCCTTCTGGTCCACAATATTAAATTTCATGAACTCCCACTCCCACACGTTGAGAAAACTGTCCCCTGCATTCTGCCTACTACACGCCCCTACCTTGTGCGCAGGGGATGATCCCTCTCACCCGACCCGTTGGGAGCACCTTTGTCTTCTGACAGCGAAGAAAGCAATTCTGTGCAACTGGATTGTACCAGAATCCCCTTCTATGGACACCTTTCGCCCCCTGCTCAATCGACTATTGCTGTCGGACAAACTAGATACAAAATTTAACCAAGCGCGTACTACAACCTTTTTCGACACTTGGACATCATATGTTGCGGCAGAATTTTCACTACAATTGCAAGATTTGATGTCCATTTTTCGATTATCTAAATGGTATCTAGAGGCCAAACTGACTGGCTCCCTGGGTCCACTGGATGTCCTCGGTCCCTAGCATTCCCATAATCACTCTTAACGGTCATTGCATACTGATCATACGGAGGTTAGACCCGTCCGCCATGCCCACGAGCTCTCACATTATGGAGATAAGGTACCCTACCCAGAGTCCTGACCCTCACGGCACTGGGGTTCACCAGTTATAGTTGTTCCAGCGCAGCTGCATGCAGTACAGAGACATTTTTGAAGTAGTTCCAACAGATGTTGATATGTTTAATCCTTACTACTGTTCACATGCAATCGAGCTACATTTTTGGATCGCAGTCTGCGCACTGCTACTTGATCCATGTGTTGTTTCACTTTGGAGTTTACCTGCATTGTTACCATTTATTCTATCAATAAAAACGAACATGCTGAAAAAAAAAAAAAAACTACAGGAGGGGGCGGAGACAAGTCCAGTCCCCCTGCACAAGAAGAGAGAGCGGCAGTGGCCGGTCTTTATTATAGCAGGGGGCGGAGACAAGTCCAGTCACCCTGCACAAGGAGAGAGAGTAGCAGTCAGCGGTCTTCATTACAGGAGGGGAAGGAGACAAGACCAGGCGGACATTTGGCCGTGGTGCATTCTTGGGGGGATATAATGATCTGATGGTCGGGTTTTTGCTGGCCAATCACTCCCCCCACCACATAAGCCGATGAGTGAATGTTCCGTATCTCTCACATACATTTTCCACATCTGTGAACACGACGTGACAAGTCACTTAAATAAATAAATGAAATTTGTGTTCATTGTATCTGTTCAAACTGCCTCACCAAAGGTACACAAGCCAACACCACGCCCTGCAACCCGGAGCCAGCGTGACAGGTGGAGCCAGGAGGAGAGAAATGATGAATAAAGCTGAACTCCGGACACAAAAACTTTATTAAAATTGATTCCTCAACAGTAAGGAAAGATATAAATCCAGTTGGGCTCTGAGGAGGGCTGTGCGGGCTCTCAGGAGGGCTGTGCGGGCTCTCATCTGGCCTGTGCGGGCTCTCAGGAGGAAGGGCTGTGCGGGGCTCTCAGGTGGCCTGTGGTCCACAGAAAGCGCGTGACCTTACGACAGCCGATTGTGTTTACAAATTGTCGGAGCTTAGTATTGGGGCAGTTTCAGGAGTACTCATTAAAATGCCCAGTATTCGCACCAATACTGGTCTTGGTGCATCTCTACAGAGGGGCCCCTCATGACACCCAACACAGGAGAAGAGGGGCCCCTCAAGACACCCAACAGAGATGAAGAGGAGGCCCTCATGACACCCAACAGAGATCATGACACCCAACAGAGATGAAGAGGGGCCACTCATGACACCCAACAGAGATGAAGAGGGGCCACTCATGACACTCAACACAGGAGAAGAGGGGCCCCTCATGACACCCAAAACAGGAGAAAAGGGGCCCCTCATGACACACAAGAGCTGACACTCTAATCATCAGATCTGGCCCCTTCCCTTTATATATAAAGCTACAGAGTCCTGAGGGACCCCAGGCGGCGGGGCTTGTCTGCAGAGCTGACACTCTTATCACTTATCATACAGACACCACAGAGACACCAGAGGCCGGGCCTTCTCTACAGAGCTGACACTTTAATATTAGGATCTGGGTCTGCGGCCATTTCTGACACTACAGATCACAGACAGACACCGGAGGCCGGGCCTTGCCCGCAGAGCTGACACTCTAGCACCGTTCGCTACTCACCGCCTCGTACGATGAAGAGATCGGTCTGTTTATCGGCGTTGAAGTCCCCGAAGGCGGCGATCCTCCCTCGGGGATCCGAGCCCAGCACATCCCCGGTGATAGTGCGGAGAGACCCCCGGACCGGTGACACCAAGAGGAGGAAGAAGAGGGGGATGAGGATGGTGGGACCCCTCGGCACTGACAGCTCCCCCATCACACAGACACACTCACTTCCGGCTTCTATCACCGCAGCTCCTCGCTTTACGACACCGGGGGCGGCGCTTTACGGCACTGCCGGACAGTATGTCTCAGGTACTGGCGGACCTGGGCTGGAAGGTGCTGGAGCGCCGAGCCCGATCCCGGAGATCAGGTGTGACAACAACTGCCCGACCCCCACTGTCAACTACCCCACTGCATGTGTGTGAGCGCCCGGGGCCTGTGTGTGCGCTGCCTGACCCATCAACTGCCCGACCCCCACCATCTATTGCCCCCACTGCATGTGTGTGTGAGAAGACAGCGCCCGGGGCCTGTGTGTACTGTCTGACCACCTCTATCAACTGCCCC
>NW_017306274.1:3900011-3905000 GCF_000935625.1 Nanorana parkeri
CCCATCAACTGCCCCCTGTGTGCTGCCCGTCCCCTCCATCAACTGCCCCCTGTGTGCTGCATGTTTTTCTCCATCAACTGCCCCCGGTGTACAGCATATGTGTGAGAGAACACGGGCTGGAGCTGTGTGTAGCATTGTGTGTGTGTCACGGTTTGTGGTTTGCAGACACAAAATATGTCCCGTTGTCACTATGAACTGCCGTGTCACCTGACACCCCGATCCCCTCCTCCTGATGGACGCAGTGTGTGTGTCCCCCTCCCATCCCCCACCCTGTTATATGAGATGTACTAAGATGAGCCGCCACTCGTGTCACACAGAGAATTGTATTTATAACATGCGTCTTGTTACACACTGCCAGTGCCCCATGGAGGAGAATGGCCTTCACTTCCTGTCCCGTACACACAACAGGAAGTGAGAGGAAACCTCTATATAATAAGGGACAGCCGTCTCTCTCTATTCCCCATCAGTGATATCTCACTTCCTGTCACCTCCAGTGAGGCTTTAGATCAGGGGTGGGGGGCAACTCCGACCCTCCAGCTGCTATGGAACTACAACTCCCATGAGGCATTGCAAGACACTGACAGTTGCAGGCATGTGTCCCAGAGGCAGATGCATGATGGGATTTGTAGTTCAAGCACTGCTGGAGTGCTAAGGTTGCCTGTCCCCGCTTTAGATACATTGTAACATAAGAGACCCGTCCTTCAATATGGCCGCTGCATTTGTTTTCTCTACGAGGGCCCATTCACACCATGGCGGTGTCCATGCGTCTTGTAGTGCTAATAGGCCCTAAAGCAGGGGCCTTGGCCCTCCAGCGGTGGTGGAACTACAAATCCCAGCATGCCTCTGGGAGTCGTGCCTGTGTCTCTCAGTCTTGCTAAAGCCTCAAGGGACTTGTAGTTCTATAAGACTGACAGCCACAGGCATGATGGGGTTTGTAGCGTCACCACAGCCTACCCCTGCCCTAAGGGTTAAAAAAAAAAAAAGAAATGGTGACCCTGCCAGAAATGTGGTGTCCTCGTCACTTCCTGTGAGCTGAACTGACATTTCAAACAATGTTGTCAGCTTTCCAAGCTATTGTCTGTGAACTGCAAAGCAATTCCCGCCTATGTAATGAAGGGGAGGGGGCGTATTTGTAGTCCAAATCAAGAGAGCAGCTGAGAGTGACAACGCTGCTTCTGCACTGATATAGTACAGTGAGTGTTGTCACCCTAGGACTGTGGGGGCAACTCTGGCCCTCCAGCTGTGGTTTAGCTACACATCGCATGGTGCCCCTGGGTGTCATGCCTGTAGCTGTCAGAGTCTTGCATTGCCTCCTGGGACTTGTAGTTCCACAACAGCTGAAGGGCCGGAGTTGCCCAGCCCTCGGACAGGAAGTGTGTTACCGGCAGGATCAAATAAAGGAAAAACAGCCTGAAAAAAAGAAAACAAATGCAGCCACCATATCTAAGGATGGGAAGATACCATGGGGGGGAATTAGGAAGACTGAAGCAGCCGTGCATGGCAACCAATCAGCTCCCAGCTTTCATTTTCAATGCTTCACTGAACAAGCTGAAGAGAAGCTGATTGGTTCCTATCTCCGGTCCGCTCCAGATTCTGTCTGCTCCGGTCTTAGTAAAATTCCCCCCATGAGTTTCATTCACAAAGCTTTAACACCAGGATAAGGAGCTTTATTTTCAGTCATGTGACTGTTATTCTCAAATATCATTGGACTGAGCTGAAAATAACTGTCAGTCATGTGAGAATTGAGAATAACTGTCACTGTATTTACAAAGAAAGGATCCTTCTCCGGTGAAGCCTATTGTTATGTTTCTGTTCCTCAATGGATACAATGTAACAATATGTGATCATCACTGAGGCCCTGTTCACACTGTGTGTAGCATTAAGGCCCCGTTCACATATAGCGAATTGTCGCGCGATTTCCGCCGCGATATCGCGCATTTTTGCCGCGCGATATCGCGAGAAGTCGCCGGCCAATGTTATTCAATGGAGCTGTCTTAACTCCATGTCGCTCGTCGCTGTCGCAAGTCGCTTCTACCGGACCCTTTTTTCGGCGGATTTTGCGCGATTTTACTTTTTTTCTATGGAGCCCGACGGGGAAGGTCGCGCTACCGTCGCTGGAACGTCGCCCCGAAAGTCGCGCTATCCCGGCCGTGCGGATCCGCTGCAAAAGGTATGTCGCTATATGTGAACGGGGCCTTAAGGAGAACTATGAGGTGAGTGCTTTTCACTCACCTCATAGTTCTAGCCGACCTGTGACAATGAGACCGTCACAGGTCGGCTCAGTAGATCGGGAGGTGAGCGAACACATACCCGCGTTCGCTCACAGGGGAGGGGCTGTGACAGGGGAGGGGCTGGATTCCCCCCTCCCGCTCCGATCCGCCAGCGCTGAGTGGAGGAACGGACGGGGGAGGGGCGGGTACAGCTGGCTCTGCCTCTAGATAGACAGAGCCAGCTGTCAGTCACGCAGCTAGGCGGATCCAGACATAATTGTCGGGATCCGCTTCAGCTGCGACGTCTCAGTATAGCGCAAGCTGTAGCTCGCGGTATACTGAGCTTAGGGTGACGGGAGGACGCTAGTTTGTGTCCTCCCGTTACCCTAAGGAGAACTATGGGGAAAAGACTTATCCCCATAGTTCTCCTTTAAAAACTTTAATTTATATTCTTCAATATCCACAAATTATATAAATGCACTTTGCGTGCACCAAATACCCGGATATTATCATGCTAATGTAGGAGTGACGTCATCACAGTGCTGTGCATAGCCTGTGCAGAGCTGTGGGAGGGGCCCAGTTGGCCCCACCCACTATAGGCTGCCTTCAGAAAACTACAGGGAGGGGAGGAGACAAGACCAGTCACCCTGCACAAGGAGAGAGAGAGAGCGCAGTAGTGACCGGTCTTTATTACGGGAAGCTTCACCTACTACAGGAAACGACAGGAGAGGGTGGAAACAAGACCAGTCACCCTGCACAAAGCGAAAGAGTAACAGTGAGCGGACTTTATTACAGGAAGTTCAGCCCACTGCAGGCTGGATTCCCCGCTCCGATCCGCCAGCGCTGACTGGGGGAGGGGGCGGGTACAGCTGGCTCTGCCTCTAGATAGGCGGAGCCAGCTGTCACTCACGCAGCTAGGCGGATCTCGACATCAATGTCGGGATCCGCTCCGGCTGCGGCGTCTCAGTATATAGTGAGCTGTAGCTCGCGGTATACTGAGCTTAGGGTGACGGGAGGACGCTAGTTTGTGTCCTCCCGTTACCCTTAGGAGAACTATGGGGAAAAGACTTAACCCCATAGTTCTCCTTTAATGTGCGTTTGCGTGTGTTTTTCCCCTGCATGACTTTATTTAATCAATGGGCTGCAAATGCAGGAAAGGGAGCATCAACAAGCAAGGGCAGCGCAAACACCTTCCACGTTTTTATTGTGTTGTGGGAACGCACGTCATGCAACGCCGAAGTGTAAACGGGAGCTGTGCGCCATGTTCATCCTAATCTCAGGTGTGCAGTCATTTCCACCCAGCGCTCTGCCGGCCATACACATCGACTTGTCTGGCCAATTGTCCGATACAACCGTTTTATTGGTTGCGTGTTGCAGATTGCCATTCGATAACATCTGACTGCATCGATCCGATCGCTTTTAGGGCCCATTCACACCAGAATGACACTTTACTGTGCGTTTAGCACACGCTATGACACAAAGCCCGTGACAAACTGCACGTGAAGCCGCGAGCAGCAAAGTAAAGCTCCGAGGCGCAGACATTGGCATGCAGTGTGCAAGAGCTTGAGTGCGGCGAGATGAAAGACTGACAGCCAATCAGCTCACACATAAGAACTTAATGGAATTTGCGTCCTGACGCACGGGCTTATACAGGCGAGCCGATTGGCTGAAGATGACTTTTTTTTCCTCGCCAGTTGAATTGCGGGAGGAAATTGTAAGACGCACTGCCCGTGAAGGTCTCCACGCCCCCTTTGCCATGCACGAGGTGCAACGTATTGCTATGCATTTGAATGGCACCCAGTGTACCTCCTGGCGGCCATGCATTGCAGCACAATGTGCGCTACCGCAATATTGTACGTTGCGGCATGGTGAGAAAAAAGTCGCGCATGTGCTGTTTTTTTTTTCTCTCACTGCAACACATGGCATTGCGGTCCGCGTGTTGCACTGGAACGCCCAACCGAGGCATTGTGCGGCAGCCTGCACTAAACTCGTAAGATGCATTTAGCGCAATGCTCTGGTGTGAATGGGCCCTAAAGTCAGTTCGACCAAACGCTATCTGCTGTCGCGATGCAAGATATCGATTTGTTCATCGGTCGGTCTAAAACGACAAATGGCGCGCCCTTTTGATTCAAAAATGGTGGAGGCGAAATAAATAAAAGTCTCTGGAGCAAATGGTTCACCGGAATGTTCCGAACTTCCCGACCAATTTTATCTTTCAATGCCGCAAAGTCGATGGAGATGGCGGCAGAGCAGGTTCAGTCTGGTATTATAACGAGCGATCTGTCAGATTGGCGCATGTATGGCGAGAACGAGGGCTGTGTATTGCAATGTGTAAACAACAATGTGAATAATATGCTTCTGTTTACATGTTTGTGAAGGTTTGTTTGTTTGTTACCGGGAATAATGATGGAAAGTATCGTTTTATGAAATATTGTGGATACAAAGCTTTAAAATGGAGATTTTGGTGGGTCTGGTATCTTTGCTTGTCCAAAGCTCACCACGCACATCGCAATCTGATTGTACAATCTCCTTTAGATCTACCAGTTAGGATGCATTATTGTTTACCATATAACAGTGATGTCACGGAGGTATACGTATGTGAGGTGGAGATTCTTTTTACTATATACCAGTGATGTCACTGAAGTATATATATATGTGATGCGGCCATTTTATTTACTATATACCAGTGATGTCACTGAGGTATACACATTTGAGGTGGCGATTTTATTTACTATATACCAGTGATGTCACTGAGGTGTGTATATATATATATATATAT
>NW_017306274.1:3905062-3907181 GCF_000935625.1 Nanorana parkeri
TATATATATATATATATATAAGGCGGCCATTTCTTTTACCATATACCAGTGATGTTACTGAGGTATATAAACATATGTGAGACGGCCATTTCTTTTACCATATTCCAGTGACGTCACTGAGTTATAAATGTATGAGGCGGCCATTTTATTCACCATATATCAGTGCCATTACTGATGTATATATGTGTGGCGGCCATTTAATTCACCGTAGATCAGTGCCATCACTGAGGTATATATGTGTGGCGGACATTTTAATTACCATATATCAGTGCCATCACTGAGGTATATATACATATGTGAGACGGCCATTTCTTTTACCATATTCCAGTGACGTCACTGAGGTATTAATATGTGTGATGGCCATTTTATTTTCCATATACCAGTGACGTCACTGAAGTATAAATGTAAGAGGCAGCAATTTTATTTGCCATATACCAGTGATGTCACTGAAGTAGAGACGTATGAGTTGGCCATTTCATTAACTTGTAAGCAGTGATGTCACTGAGGTATAGATATGGGGAAACGGCCATTTACTTCACTAGGAACCAGTAATGTGAGAGGCAGTGACAACCATTGTAGTTCATTAAAGTGGAACTATACTCTCCTATCCCTCACAGCCAAGGAAGGTGCCATCTTGGCCTCCATTAGGATTGCAGTTGCCATGGTGCTGCACAAGTGGACAGCTACGACACCATCTGTCTGAGGGCTTGAAAGTTTGGTTTAGAGCTGAAATAAGCGCACTGGCAACCTTGACTGTTGGCACGCCTTAAAAGTAACTGCTATGGAAGCCATTAAATTGGTGGGTAAAGTTCCCCTTTAAGAACATGACTGAGGTACGAATGTGATGCACGTTTATGGAATCCGGAAAAAAAATTCATAAGTATGGAGTCTGTTGTGTCATCTCAGAGGCGGATGTGGCTGGATGGTTCTTTTTAATTCCTTCCTGTTTCATTACACTTAGTGGGGGCCATTACCATCTCATGGAGACCAGCAACACCAACAAATAAAACTCTTCTAGGTTGCTGTTTAATAAGACAGTTTGGATGAAAGAATAAGTCCGCCTGAAACATACATGTCATTTATAGATGGACACTAGTGAGGTAACTCTCCTGCTGGCCTTAGGAGCCAAGGGGTGAAATGGGGTGAAATGTCCCCACCAGCATTCACAGTTCTTCCTGCTATGGCCATTATAGAGCCACAATGATGGTGTCATACTTCCCTGTTGAATACCAATATGAAACAATAATTGGGGTATCCAGCTGGGAAAGTGCAACGTATTCATTATGGCTCCACGCGAGGGGGGCATGCACAGACCGCCGCGGGAAAATTTCACCGCTGGGGTCCCTCAGAGCCAGCAGAGACAGAAACCCGCCAGTGTCCTTCAATTACTGTAATATCTGTTTTGGATGGCGGTGACAAAGGCCATGTCCGTTTTTCAGCTTGGGTAAACTGTATAAAGAGAACCTGTCAGGATTGTCCAATGGGAGCTGCCAGTGCTTGTGTTCTCACAGTGCAAGCTCTATGGCCGCCATTTGACCTGGGGCAATCATGTAGCCATTGTAGGAGCAACTCCTGAGCTTCATACTTGTTCCAGGGAAGATACTCATTAAAGTGAACTTGACCTGGCCTTATTATGACCACAGTAATGTATTGCACCTTGTACGGCCATGTTATACTTCCTCCTAAGTCATATTTAAAGTGCATATGACCTGATCTGGCAGCCAGTGACCGCAGTGATGAATTGCACCTTGTGGTGTCTGTAGATACCTGTATGAGCCTGTAAATTAACCCGTAGTGTCATGTAGAGCCCCTTGGATTCTATGGCCGTTTTATACTTCCTCCCGAGTCATATTTAAAGTGGACCTGCGTCTGACCAGGTCTGACAGCCAGTGACCGCAGTGATGAATTACACCTTGTGGTGCCTGAAGATACCTGTATTAGCCTTTAAATGCCCCCCTTGTGTCATGAAGAGTCCCTTGGATTTTACGGCCATGTTATTCTTCCTCCCAAGTCATATTTAAAGTGTTTATGACCTGACCTGGCAGCCAGTGACCTATTGATGAATTGCACCTTGTGGTGTCTGCAAGTACCTGTATTGGACTTTAAATGCCGCCCCCCC
>NW_017306274.1:3907260-3909782 GCF_000935625.1 Nanorana parkeri
CCCCCCCTGTCGTGTAGAGCCCCTTGGATTTTACAGCAATGCTATACTTCAGCGCAAGTCATATTTAAAGTGTATCTGACCTGACCTGGCCTAATAGTGGCCACAGTGATGAATCACACCTTGTGGTGTCTGTAGATACCTGTATCAGCCTTTAAATGGCCCCCCTGTGTCATGTAGAGCCCCTTGGATTCTACGGCCGTATAATACTTCCTCCCAAGTCATATTTGAAGTGTATATGACCTGGCCTAGCAGCCAGTGACCCCAGTGATGAATCGCACCTTGCGGTGTCTAGTTACCTCTGTTACCCCTTCAGATGTCATCCCCTGTGTCACCTCAGAGCCCCTTGGATTCTACAGCCATTTAAAGTGAATGTGTCAGGATAGAAGTATGGGAGATACCGCTGCTGACCCCTCTCCTTTTAAGAAGACTTGCTCCAGGTCTGTGACTTAAACGTATTGAAGGCAGACATGGCCAGGCACCTGGCATTTTCAGGAGACCGGCAGGGAAGTACATGGCCAGGCACCTGGCATTTTCAGGAGACCGGCAGGGAAGTACATGGCCAGGCACCTGGCATTTTCAGGAAACCGGCAGGGAAGTACATGGCCAGGCACCTGTCATTTTCAGGAGACCGGCAGGGAAGTACATGGCCAGGCACCTGGCATTTTCAGGAGACTGGCAGGGAAGTACATGGCCAGGCACCTGGCATTTTCAGGAGACCGGCAGGGAAGTACATGGCCAGGCACCTGACGTTTTCAGGAGACCGGCAGGGAAGTACATGGCCAGGCACCTGACGTTTTCAGGAGACTGGCAGGGAAGTACATGGCCAGGCACCTGACGTTTTCAGGAGACCGGCAGGGAAGTACATGGCCAGGCACCTGACGTTTTCAGGAGACCGGCAGGGAAGTAGCGGCATCTAACAGTTGAGTTAAACGGGCAATTCTAGCCCAATTTTATTTGGCTTTAGAGACTCAGATTTGTATTGCTGCGTCCATATTGGAAAGCCATCCGCTAATTTCCTGTCAAAACAGGAAGTGGTAAAAATACAATCTCTCCAGAGTTGGAGGGATTTGAAATGAGAAATTGAAAATGAATGACTGACCTGCACATTGTCGCAATGCGCACATTTTACTACTATGCGCCGGTGTGAACGAGCCCCAGCACATGTCATTGTCCCCTAAATTCCCGCACTTGCTGGCTCATTTCAGGCCAATTCGGGATCACTTTAAGCAGTAAAGCAAGCCGGACGTTGTTGGCCTCAGAGCTTGCACTCCCCCCCCCAAAAAAACGAGTCGACGGTGTCAGCTCTCACATTTGCATCTTGGCAGGTTCTCTTTACATCCTGGCAGCCTTGCAGCAGTTCAGGGACCAAAAGCCCCGGGATGCTTTCTTGTGACTTCTGGTTCCTGAAGAGCAAATGACTGCCGCGGGGTCATGGCCAGTATGCGGACCGCTGAATGGTCCGGTTGCTACGGGCGATAGCTCCACGTGTGCCGCCACTTTAATAAATCAGGCCGCGATAAATATGTTATTTTATTTTTTGGTGTTCTGTTTATTTCGTACCGTTGTCCGTAGTCACTAATGTTGCAAGAATCTGTTGACGTGTTCCGTTTGACATATAACACGCGTGTAATGTTTCTCCCCCCGCTTTGTTTTTTCTTCTCACCTCCGCACTGCTGTGCCCTAACCCAGCGCTAACACCTTAATTTCACTGTGATTGCCCCTAACCTCTACTAACCGGTCGCCCGGTCGGCTGTGACGTGGTTTCCGATGCATTCGAGCGCAATGGCCGAGCTTGTTGAGAAGTTTGTGTCCCTGTCGCCCACTTACATGAGGACAGGTAGGTACCTTGTGCATCCCGCAATGGCAACGTTCAATTTGTGCATGTTTTACCGATGCTGCATGTGATGACGGATTGTGGAATATGTGACATCCAATGGTAAAGGAGAATGCTCTTTGAAATGCCTTTTTTTTCTGCATGTTTTAAGGTCGTATATGTTACAGCCCTTTAATATGTTGCTTATTATAGCTTTTTTTTTTAAATTAAATTGATATTTTGTCGTTTTGGATACAGTAACGGAGGTTTTTAAAACCCTGAACAGTTTTTTTTTTCCGGCCATCTGTGTCCCATTATAAAGGTTTGCCTTCACTTCCTGTCCAAAAACCACAACAGGAAGTGAGAGGAAATCCCTCCAAAGAGAGGAAAATCCCTGGTGGTCAGAACCAGTGCCCCCCTTGGAAGATTTACCATCTATTTCTGTTCTTAAGACAACCCAAAATTTTGGATTTTCTTTAACTTTGATTCTCAGTGATAACGACCACCAGGACAAATAGAGGGGGTGAATTTCCCTAACTGGGACACAGGCAGCAACAAAACTCCACTCTATCCAAAACTAAAAATGTTTTGGCTTCAGTTGCACTTTAGGATAGTGTGTATTATTATGAATATTAATATTGTTATTATCATTATTTATTATTATTATTTTATTGTTTTATTTATTTTTAATCTGAAATGTTACTTTGTT
>NW_017306274.1:3910465-3916310 GCF_000935625.1 Nanorana parkeri
GCAATGATACTTGGTTATGTTAATCCAGGTATGTCCTACTTCCCCCATGCTGAACGTAAATTCATTCTGTAAAACAATTTCCTGCATTTTGTTTGGAGCAAAGAGCCCGTACCTCCCCGTTCCTTGTTGTGTATTCCAATTCGGCATTGAGAATGCTGAACCGATAAGACAACCCAGTCTTTCTGGTCTGTTGATCATGTGATGCCAACCATTCCCTTTCAGATCTCGGGGTGTTTAAAGATTCCCAGAAAACCTCTCTCTATTTCTCTCGCTCTCTCTCTCTCTCCTCCCTCTCTCCTCTCTCTCTCTCCTCTCTCTCCTCTCTCTCCTCTCTCTCTCTTCTCTCTCTTTGTCTCTGCTTTCTTCCTCTCTTTTCCCTCTCTTTTTCCTTTTCTCTCTCTTTGCGTCTGCCTTCCTCTTTCTCTCTTCCTCTCTCTCTCTCTCTCTTTTACTATTCCTCTTTCCATTTCTTTCTTTCTCTCCTCTCTCTCTCTCCTCTCTCTTCTCTCCTTCTCGCTCTCTCTCTTCTTCTCTCTCTCCTCTTGTCTCTCTCCCCACCTCCTCTCTCTCCCCACCTCCTCTCTCTCCCCCCCACGCTCTCTCTCTCTTCTCTCTATCTCCCCTCCTCTCTCTTCTCTCCTCTCTCTCTCTTCTCTCTATCTGCTCTCTCTCTTCTCTCTATCTGCTCTCTCTCCTTCTCGCTCTCTCTCTCTTTATTTCTGCTCTCTCTCCTCCTCTCTCTCTCCCCCCCTCTCCCCACAGGTAATGGAGGTTCTGTGTGGACCAGTCCGGTGCTGGGGCAAGTCTATGATATGACTTATGTTTCTTACACTTCTCGGGGACTCCGGTTCTGTCTCATTACTTTAGTTATCACAATTGATGATGTCACACTTCACCCATCTGTTTGAGAAGTTCAGAGGCAGGATAAGTGACAATGTTTATTATGGATTTATGGGAGGGAGAAGTCCGGGTGAATCTGGGGAAAATTGAATTATTCCCTCCAATCCGGCTCCCTCTTTCCTCCTGATATCTTCAGCACCAACTCTGAGCATGCTGTCCTGGGTGTCATGGCCGTCCTTCTCTGCCCTGATATCTTCAGCACCCACTCTGAGCATGCTGTCCTGGGTGTCATGGCCGTCCTTCTCTGCCCTGATATCTTCAGCACCAACTCTGAGCATGCTGTCCTAAGTGTCATGGCTGTCCTTCTCTGCCCTGTTTGCAATTTGCTGCGTCTGAGCAGAACTAAAATACCAATAGCCTATAAATAGCCATTGAAGTCCTATGAGCAGCACACACAGTCCATGTTGTGACAGCTAACCCAGGTCATCATTCTGACACCTCCTGTGGGAACTATACATCTTTCAACATACACCTGCCAGTCCTGACCACTGCTTATATGTATTTCTTGTGTGTGTATATATATATATATATATGTGTGTGTGTGTGTGAGCGTCTCTATTCCTGAGCCTGGACAGCTGCTAAAGGCATCCAGTCCAGTGTTATACATAGCCATAGAGAGGTTATGACCCCTGGGTGTTCTAGTACAGATGGGTGATGATGCCCTTGTAACTCATATTTGGTGCTGCAGTGACAGATTTCACTTTTAGCACCACCTCCTGGTGAAATCTTGTATCACACCAAGTTTTTCGTTGTACAGCAGGGGAAGGCAAACTCCGGCCCTCCAGCTGTGGTGCGAGAAGCTCTTGGACGATTGCCTTAGAGACCATAACATACAGGGGTACAGGTACTCCTAAGAACAAGATCACACATGGACTCACACACGCACACACCAGCAGAACCATATGCATACACGCAATAGGGTGGACTTGTGTCTTTATTCAACCTCAAATACTATGTAACTATGTAACTACAAGTCCCATGAGGCATTGCAAGACTCTGACAGCAACACGCATGACTCCTACAGGCAGAGTCATGCTGGGATTTGGAGTTTCACCACAGCTGGAGGGCCTGTTGTACAGTATTGTTCCACTAAACTTGCCGGGTCATGACTCCCAACGCAGGGTAGGCACCCTCATCTACTCCAGCTGTTGAAGAACTAAAAATCCCATCATACCTCTACCCCTGGGAGTCATGCCTGTGGCTGTCAGTCTTGTGGAAATACAAGTCCCTTGAGGGTTTGTGAGATTGACCGTCACAGGCATAATTCCCAGAGGCAGAGGCATGGTGGGATTTTTAGTGCTACAACGTCTGTAGTAATGAGGTTGATTCTCCCTGCTTTGGGAGTCATGCCTACGGCTATTAGAGTTTTGCATTGAATAATGGGATTTGTAGTTCCACCACAGCTGGAGGGCTGAAGTTTGCCTAGCACTGCACTAAAAGCATAATACCTGATGAGTAGAACCAGAATCTGCAAAACACTGTTAACTAATGGTGGTCCTGTTCTCGTCAACAAGGGTATTGCAGGCACAGAATTTCCTGCCAAATCTCAGCTTGTCTCGAAATTAAAGTGTTTCTAAACTTTTTTTCTAGTTTTGATAGAGTCTAAAACTGTTACTACTCTCATTGTTATTGCTGCTGCTTTTATTCTCTGTGAGGGTCTAGAGTAGAGGTGGCCAAACTCCGGCTCTCCAGCTGTGGTGAAACTACAAGTCCCATGAGGCACTGCAAGACTCTGACAGCCACAGACATGACTCCCAGAGGCAGATGCATGAATGGATTTGTAGTTTCACCACAACTGGAGGGCCATAGTTTGGCTACCCTTGGTCTAGAGAATAGAGTTGCCCAAGAAGCCGGCTCCTTTCCAGCGGAAGCACCGGTATCAGTACTCGGTATCGGCGAGTACCGAAAACAAAATATTGGTACTTGTACTCGATACCGGAAAACCGGTATAGGTGCAGCCCTAGTTCTAACCATTTATCACTTTACACAGAACCAGCTTTAGACCAAATTCACACTGTGCTAACTCAGGGCCTAAACGTCCGTGGAGCGTGTTGCAGCCTGTTAATCCCTATGGAAGGACGCGGCTGTATGTTGTCATACACACACCCGAATTGCACATCCGTCCGGGTGTCTGTGCTTGGATGCAGACAGGTTGGGTCTTCTCCTAATCCCAGGAGCCAGGTTGCCAATGCTCCTTACAGCTGGCACCCAACTATTAAGATTTCTTTAATCGTCAGTGGAGCATGCTCCTAAAAGAGCAATTCTGCTGGCCTTGTATTGGACAGACTGGCTCCTGCATTGGGCAGACTGGCTCCTGCATTGGGCAGACTGGCTCCTGCATTGGGCAGACTGGCTCCTGCATTGGGCAGACTGGCTCCTGCATTGGGCAGACTGGCTCCTGCATTGGGCAGACTGGCTCCTGCATTGGGCAGACTGGCTCCTGCGTTGGGCAGACTGGCTCCTGCGTTGGGCAGACTGGCTCCTGCGTTGGGCAGACTGGCTCCTGCATTCGGCAGACTGGCTCCTGCATTGGACAAACTGCCTCCTGAATTCCATATTCATTTATCCACCCCTGCCTTAACCTCTTCTGGTTTCTTGGTGTTCATAGTAATGTTTGTGTAGGCCGTTCTGCAATGCAAATTTTGCAATGGCTACTTCCCTTTACGTGACCTCATGTTAGAGATTACACACTTTTAGCATGGCAGCTCGGCCTATCACAGGGTTGTATAGATACATTATGACACAGTAGCATCCTGTTAATGAAATCCCAGAATATCTTGGATTTCTCTTGGGGCCCGTGCCTGTTTCTCGAGCAGAATACATCAGAGCCCAATGCTCAAGATAGAACAGAAATTATACATCTTCTTTGTTATCTGTAGCTTTATGATAAAAACCTGTAACAAGGTCGTGCACATTCGACAGTAGACTAATAAAATGTCCACACTGCTATTAGGGAATGTGTGAAAATTAACTTATTGATTGAAGGTTATTCACGTAATGCTTCCACTACAATGTGTTATCTTTTTAAATAATTTACACACTTTAAAAATCTTAGCTCCTAAAATACACAAGCAAGTTTGTAAATATAAAGGTCCATGTTTCTCCTGATAAGAATTAAGACCCGTAGTCGGATCATCAAGTGTCTGGTCAATTTAGATTTCATTCTGTTTCCTGACAGTCATCTGCCGATGTATGTTTTTCTCTATGAGAAGTTATATTAAAGAAGGCACCTATCCTATGGGATGGCACAGTGTCGTAGTGGTTAACACTTCTGCCTTGCAGCACTGGGGGTCCCTGGTTTGTATCCTGGCCAGGTCACTATCTGCAAGGAGTTTGCATGTTCTCCCTGTGATTGGTTCCCTCTTGGTACTCTGGTTTCCACCCACACGCCAAAGACATGCTGGAAGGTTAATTGGCTCCCCTCTAAATTGGCCCTGTATGTATGCATGTACAGGAACAGTTTGGTGAAGGCCTTTTTCTGTTCCAGCATTACTGGGCTCCTGTATACAAAGCCAGCTCCATAAAGACATGGCCTGATCACTTTGGTGTGGAGGAACTGCAGTGGTTTGCACAGAGCTGTGACCTCAACACTACTGAACACTTTTGGTATAAAACTAGAAGGTTGATGTCAAGCCAGGTCTTCTCAACCAACATCACTGCCTGACCTTACAAATGCTGTTCTGGCTGAATGGGCATACATTCCCACAAACACACTCCAAAATCTTGTGAAAAGCCCTCCCAGAAATGTGAAGGCTGCTGTAGTCACAAAGAGTGGGGGGGGCAACTCCATATTGATGACCATGGTTTTGGCATGGGTTATCCAACAAGCTCATATAGGTTTGGTGGTCAAGGGTCATCAAACTTTTGGCCATACCGTGTATTACTATCCATGACAGAAACCTTGCATTAGGTCTTCTGACCTTCAGAAGCTTTGCACTATGGGTGGTAACATCAGCAGAGCCATTCACTGTGACTCCAATACTCTGCTGATAAGAGCACCCTACTGCGTGCCTATTGGTGCATTAGATCACATAACCCAGAACTTCAGCCCTGTCACTTTTCCCTTCTTGCTTTTTAAACTTTATTAAACTTCCCATTTTAGGTGACATTTGATTAATAACTCTACTATACAAAATCTTAGTATAATGCCTTGACACCCCCCCCCCCCAGTGGTTTGTTGTCCTGCTTTTCATATACATTGTAACTGCACGGACGGAGGATACAGATCTCTTCCCCAGTTTTGTCCCTCTGCTGTAATAAGCAGAAAATGAAACTCTGATAGGGGCCATCGTGTTAAGGTGAAGTCATTAATCAAGGATGTCCTGGAGGTCTCCATAGAATGGCATCCCATATTATACTGCCATAGATGGGACTGCAGAATATGCTGAATTAACTAAATCTTGATATCTGAAAAGGCAGGCACAGCCTTCAGTGTTCTGTGTGGATGGTTTGTCTTAGATCAGGCACGTCAAACTCAAGTGTAGACTGGGCCAAATTGAATGCAATACATCTTCAAGGGGCGGCATTATGTCTACTCAGGGCCACACCGACATCTATCCAGAAAAAACAATGATAGCACTTTGGTAATTATTTTTGGTAATTATAGTAACAATTGCAACTTTTGTCCAAGAAGTATCACCCTGAAATATTAGCTGCGAAATAACAGGCAGTGTAGCATTTATCTACTGGAGAACAGCCTGGGGCCTGATTTAATATAAACCTTTAAACTGGCTGAGGGCCCCAAAGAAGGAGCTCAAGGGCCACTAGAGGCCCAAAAAACACCAGTTTGAAATGCCTGTATTACAGCTTATGTGAAGTCACTCAATCAAAAGCACTGTAATATGTAAAAAACAAACATCACTATGTGTCAAACACTCTTTCATTTGTATGAAAAAGTATCTATTTACCATAATTTAGACTTATTCGGCAACTATACATAGGGCCA
>NW_017306274.1:3916336-3919197 GCF_000935625.1 Nanorana parkeri
TTCCGGAGTACAGGCAAGCCATGCATCTGTAGCTCTCAGTAGGAGTTAAGGGATCCAAACTGGCCATGCCTGCATGGATCTGCTTTTTCTACTTTCTACATAAGGACTGCTTTTCGGTGTACCTTCTAAAATAGCTGGTAGCTGGGCTACCATGCTGACCCTCTTCCTTCAGTACTTTAGGGCTGCAACTAACGATTGTTTTCATAATCGATTAGTTGCCGGATTATGTTTTCGATTAATTGATTAGTTGTATTACAAACTCACTCTATCTCTCTCTCCCCCCATTAATCAGTAACGATAATAGTTGACAACTATTATCATAATCGATTAGTTGTTGCAGCCCTACAATAGCGTCACCAAAGAAGTATGCGTATCAGGACTTCTGACTTTTCCATTCTTCATACCTGTTCCTGGTCAATGACTCAAAAAGTTTTAAAGGACATGAACCTTATAGCCTGGAGACCAACATTTTCAGAAGGAGGAAAGATTCACTCCCAATTCTCCGAGCTGTCAATAGTCATAAAAGGACTGTTTCAGATAATCCAGCTTGAATATACAAACGAAAAGCCAATTTATATTATTACATGTCTGGTAATAACAATGGAAATTCATCTGTCACCCACGAGCTCTGGTTCTTCCTTCTGGCGCCCTCATTGACTTCAAAAAACTCGTTGGCGGAAAACCCATGGCTCGTTATTGTAGCTGGAGCCAGAGCATCATCAAATTAAAAGTCGTCTAATTTAGCATCAAAATGATAGAGTGGAAACAAGCCGGTCTCTTCTTAAGTCTTTGATCTTCCGTATGCAGCATAAATTGGTCTGTTTTTCCGCCACTTTCAAAGGGAAGTGCCTTCATTTTCTTCTGACAAGTCTTGAATATTACAAGGAATCCTCAGATAGCGTGCAAATGTTCTTTAATTCGGCGACGGAAAGCAAGGAGTTCTTTTTAATACATTCAGAGAGATGTAGGTAGGCGTTGTGTGAGAGATGGTAGAAATGAGAGATCCATGTATATGCATGCATATGTAAAGGAAGCCCTAGAGAGCAGTTAGATCAGGAGATAAAATAACATCCTATCTGGTGAAAAATAATTGGCCATTAAACGAGAGATGTTTCAGACTCATTCAGCATAGTGGAGGAAGCCATTTTGTCACGTTATCTGTTCGCTTGGTGACACCTAGTGATATCTCTCTTCAAGGGAATTCATAATCTTTGTCTTTTTCAGGGCGTATTTAATATGTGTCATGGTGGCCAGTGACATTTGGAAAACATTATGTAAGTCAAAGAGTTCAAACTTTTTTAGGTTCTGTATAGAGTGATGAGGGATTTGAACCTCTTTTAGGTTTTATTCCTGCCCTTGTCTCCGTTGGGAACATTTACTCTACTCTGTTTGTCCCGTTTAGCATTGTCCATTGAGATCTTCCAAAGGGGACAACCAAAACTGGCTATAAAGGGCTCGAGTTTCAGCTGGAATCAGGAAATTGAGGCTCAGATTCAGCAGGAATCAGGAAATTGAGGCTCAGATTCAGCAGGAATCATAGCCTTGAGGCTCAGATTCAGCAGGAATCAGTAAATTGAGGCTCAGATTCAGCAGGAATCATAGCCTTGAGGCTCTGATTTCTGCTGAAGACCAGAGGCTCGAATTTTGGCCGACTCAACAGGAATCAGAGCTTTGGGTGGTCAAGCTGTTGATGGTCTGGAAAGCACCGACCAACTCGGCAAAGATCGACCAAGCCAGGTGGACAATTATCGGCTTAATAGTGACTCAATCGTATCAGATACAGTCATGTAAGGGTAAAATGGCGGCCACCAATGCACACAAACCAAATCTACGTGTGGCCAGAAAACATGTCACAGTGTGCTTTTATCAAAAATCCATTTTATTTTTGGTTTTGATTTGAGTTGAATCCAATGCTGACTTATATCTTTCCATGAATCCAATCAGATGTGTCCACTAGAATTCCCATATCTGCCAAATGTCTACAGTCATTGCAGAGCCAAAAACGATTGTCACACTTACCCCAATGGATTTTCCATTATGAAGATTAAGAAAGTAATTGGAAAATCCATTTGCCAGGCAACAGGGAAATGGAAGGAGGGGAATAGATACAAATGACTGGGTGGAAATCTCTCAGTCGCATTCCTTAATACCTATGAAGTGCAAGCGACTGGGGACTCAACCTGTTGACATTCTTCCAAAAGTTAAATTCTAGTTTTGGGTGGAAATGCTTTACACTTCCTTTACCTGTAGTGCCAGCTGTTTGCTCTACCTGGTTTTATTTCGGAAGGTCTTCGGGGGAATTTAGTGTAGGCGATGACAGAATCTATAATTCTCTTTCATTCGTTCATTATCGAAGTGTCCAATGGCGAAAATCCCATTTTGCCCACCAACAAACCAATTACGTTTTGAAACTTTTCTGCCGACGAGCGATACATATCACCCTGCTTACACAGAGGAAAGTGTGAATTATGTGACATTCAATTAGACGGATGTCCGCTTCCCACATTACTGGGCTGCATTTAATAGGAGCGCTGAATACGACTGCATCAGTGTACTAAACGTCACATCTATCACTATCCCTAAAGAAGGAAGCTTATAAATAAACTGATAGGCCTAGAATTTTCCATCTGGCTCCTTTTCATATCAAATGATGCCATGCGGAAGGCTGCTGACAGGACCACCTACTGAGCAAATTTTCATGGCCAGCTTTAGTCTTTGTTGCAGGTTTTCCCTCACTTCCTGTCTGGTGAAACCATTGTCAGCAGGACAGGAAGTAAGGGTAAACCCCTCTAACAGAGCACAGCACAGCAGTGACCTGACAGTTCTAATCCCTCTCTATCCAAAACTAGGGGGGGGGGGGA
>NW_017306274.1:3919209-3943113 GCF_000935625.1 Nanorana parkeri
GGAAGTTTCAATTATTTAAAGGTTCAGACCACCCAAAACAGTTGTTTTTAGATTTTGGTAGTTGCTGGCGAGATATATCCCTTACCATTTTCTAATATTTCTCCTGGATTCTATTGTTGAGATCTCTTCCTGGGTCTTCCCACCTGCTGTGCCCATTATGAGGAGCTCCCACCATCCCTGTGCTGAGTTCCTGGGTCTGTACACCTGCTGTGCCCATTATGAGGGGCTCCCACCATCTCTGTGCTGAGTTCCTGGGTCTGTACACCTGCTGTGCCCATTATGAGGAGCTCCCACTATCTCCGTGCTGACTTCCCGGGTCTGTACACATGCTGTGCCCATTATGAGGAGTCCCCACCATTCCTGTGCTGAGTTCCTGGGTCTGTACACCTGCTCTGTCCATTATGAGGAGCTTCCACCATCCCTTTGCTGAGTTCCCGGGTCTGTACTCCTGCTGTGCCCATTATGGGGAGCCCCCACTATCTCTGTGCTGAGTTCCTTGGTCTATACACCTGCTGTTCTCATTATGAGGGGTCCCCACCATTCCGGTGCTGAGTTCCCGGGTCTATATTCCTGCTGTGCCCATTTTGAGGCGCTCCCACCATCTCTGTGCTGAGTTCCTTGGTCTGTACACCTGCTGTGCCCATTGTGAGGTGTTCCCACCATCTCTTTGCTGAGATCCCGGGTCTACACACCTGCTGTACCCATTATGAGTTGTTCCCACCATGTAGGTTAACCTATATTTTAAATAAGCCCACACATTCCTATTCTGAGTCTAGTCTAGAGTGATTTATTTTCAGCTGTCTGTAGTTTGATTTTTAATATGCACATGTCTTGTGCGAAAAGTCCTCTTGTGTCTCCACGGGGGGCTAATCTGTTTTCTCCCTTTCTGTTGCATCCTTTCGGAGGTGTAGAGATGAGTAGTCAGCAGCTGGTAGAGATGTATACAGAGGCTTGATTGTTGTGATTGTGGAGACGTGTCAAGGACAACTTCAAGTCATTGTCTCTCTCCTTCTCCATCTATCCACGTTTCCCCAAATACCATGATTTATGATGTGCTGCAGGAAGCTTCATTATACCTTCTAATGAATGGGAGAGCAAAAGTCAATGACCAGACATGGTTAAATGGAGTGTCTGTTTAATATTTGATGACCCAACACTAGAAAGGAAATCTCTTTCAAATACATACTTGTTAGATTTTTTTTTTTTACCTAATTTAAGGCTGCTCTGTGTTTCCTGAACTAAAAGCCAGTAACCTCTAAATCTCACCTGCTACATAGGGCTAAAATATGAAATAACATCCCACGTAGGCCTGTTTTTTGAGTTGGTGGCCTACTAGATGTAGAATCTAGCATTAGGCCACTTATAGGGCAACTCAAGTACTTGGCAGGTTGCAGGAGGATAACTGTCTTTATAATTGATGTTAGTAGCTCAAGGGCAGAAAGTGTGCTTGTGGTTTCAGGGAAGGAAAGTACAATTGGATTCGTAGAAGAAGGGGATGGTGGTGCATCTGTTATGGGGTCACTTGTAGGAACCTCATTGTCATGGACCATCAACAGTACTTTGTTGGGTTTCCTTAGACTATGGTTAAGTACAGCTAAGATTCTCCATAAGCGATGCCAGACCTCATCCCGCACTGAGAAGTGTGGATATTGTCACCAATTTAGATAACTCTATTGAGCCATTGAAGAACTGTCACACTGTAGGAAGCTTGTACCGGGAGATCTGGAGAGGCGGTCATTGTTGTCCTCCAGAATTTAGTAGTTGCCTTGCTGTCTCCAGCTTCAACAATTTCTCATACGTTGACCAAAACAGACACACGGACCATGAAAATCAGAATCTCCTGGTGCCCAACCTGTGGCCCTATGGAATTTACCGTGCAATCCAAAGGGCCCCTCCAGTCTGATGTTCTGGTGCTTACTAAAGCCATTGAAGGAAAGCTACTGTTTAGACTGACTTCTAGTAGTTAATGGGTTGGTTTATTTCTTATTTATCTTTCTATTTTCTGTTTTGTCTGTCCCGCTTTTTATGCTTTATTTTCCTCTGATCTTATTATAATTGGTCTGGATGAGAGAAACATCAACTGTGGCACAAAGAAGACTGTAGGGCGCACAGATGTGGAAGCTCTGACTTGCAAAGGGTCTGCAATAGCGGTGATCTCTATTAGTCTCGGAAAACTTGTCTCCAGCCTATGACTGTCTCCTGAAGCATGTCTCCATTTTCTACCAACTCCTATCCTATAGCGTGTCTGCAGTCTCTCACTATCTCCTACTCTTTTCTGTAGCATTCCCGTCTCTGAATATTATGTGAGGCCCCTTGATGATGTCAGGAGCTGCGTTTGAGGTCCCCAATATCAAACAAGTTGGCCACTACTGACGTTATCACTTTACTTGTTACGGGTCCGTGATTCAGAAGGTACTGACACCAATGGATCAATATGGCAGCCACAGAATTTGCTCTTTCAGGAGAGATCAGCAATGGTGGCCTTCATTACTTTTCATTGAGGGCCCCATTCACAGTATCAGTAGTGGCATTTTCTACTGAGTTCAAAGGCATTTTGCATATACACTGAGTGGCCAGATTATTATAACCACCCCATCAGTACTTCGTTGGGCCGCCTCGTGACTCCACGAGATGATGAAAGGTGATGCGAGGAATCTGACACGGCACTGTTGCCCTTCTGTTGTCTTGTACCAGTCTTGCCACTCTCCGTTCTGCCCTAACATTGACTAGTCGCTGACGGCCACAATTCGCACGTTCACACCCAGATTTTCGGCTGACAGTCCGGTCTTTAAACACTTTAACAACAGCTGCTCTTGAACATTTAACAAATTCTGCTGTTTTGCTGATACTCGCTCCATGGCTCCGAGCGCCAACAATCATCCCACGTTCAAAGGCTGTTAAATCGCGTTGTTTCCCCGTATCTTCAGAAACAAATCACTTCTACTGTCGTGGTCAACAACCTGCTTCCCTATTTATAATGGTCTGGCCCTCTAGCAACTTCAGAGCGAAATTATAGCTAATTTGCCTACAAACGTCAGGTGGTCATAATAAACTGGCCACTCGGTGTATAGTCAGGTTAAAAAAAAGTCCATCGAGTTCAACCTATAGAGACTGCAAGCCTATTTGCAAGTGAATAAAAATGTATTTATGGAAAGGAAAAACACTGCAAGTAAGCAATTAAAATATTTTTTTTGTGTGTGTTTTCGCTTGCAATTTTGGTGACAGGCTCTCTTTTGGCGAATGGGTTTTAGCCCAGCTCCAGGGAACTTAAAAGTTTTTCCTTGCAGTGGAGCTGCCCCTGGACCGGTGACAGGGTCTCTTTTGGTGAGTAAATAAAGCCCATCTCTAAGGAAATCAAATGTTTTCCCTTGTATTGCAGGGCAGTCTCCTCAATGGTGACAGGGTCTCTTTTTGGTGAGAAATTCAAGCCCAACTCTAAGGAAATCAAATGTTTTCCCTTGCATTGCAGGGCAGCCTCCTTACTGGTGTCAGGGTCTCATTTGGTGAGTTAATTACACCCCAATGCCAAGGAAATTAAATGTTTTCCCATGCAGTGGGGCTGTCCCCGCACTGGAAGGGTTAAACTGCTCCTATATGACTTGGGGACAGGAAAAAGCTGTTTTACCTACCTGATCCATGCTCACCCGGCAGTGGGGGCTCTCCTCTTGTCACCCTCCACTTTGGCTGAAGGCGGTCCCTTGGCATTCTCACATACATTGCAGGGTTATGGATTCTGCATTGTACTAGATGACATCAGTGGTCTTTAGACCACTGGAGCGAAGGGGAGAAGAGAATGCAGGGACCGGTCTAGCAGCCTGGAGGAAGCCAGCTGGAGCGGGGATCAGGTAAGTAAAATAGCTTTTTCCTGTCCCTTAGGCTTAAAGGAGCAGTTATCCGTTGCAGTGCAGGGGCAGCCCCAGGGAAAGCTTTTCATTTTTGCGTTTGGTCTCATCCCTCCATCTCCTGAGTAATGGTCGGGTTGGACTGGCGTGCCCCTTTAACGTCTGGGAAAGGCAGATCGTGAGCGACGCAGCATTCAGCCTCGATCAAATTCACGGCGATGTCCAAGAGATTCTCTCCACCGCGTTGAATCAGTTCCAGACTTTTCCCGGCGTCTAATTTGTCTGTCGGGCCGGGCACGGAGTCAAGTTTACTTTAAGCCGTCAGATGTTTGTTGCTAGGAAGCCTGCCTGCGATTTGTGCAGAAATTAAAAAGGCAATTAAAATATTAATAGAAAGGCTTTAATTCCTCCAGAACTAATGAAGTGGTGCATTTTTATGAGGCTGACTCTTACACGAAGGAATATTAATTCACTGCGAGCCGCACAGCGAGCTCTCCCTGTACAAATGAGAACAAAAAGCCGTCTTTAGCTTCATCACACTAACTGCAATAAAAGAGAACGGCCGCTGATGTATCTCTGTTATATGAATCGAGGGCTACAAAAACAAAGGTTTGCGGAGGTTTGGCAAACGTGATCAGCTTATCGTTAAAACCTAACTCCGTTTGTGTTTTGCTTGTTTGCTTTTTTCTTTATTATCCTTTTCTGATGTCTTCTTGACATGTTGGGTCTTTTTGCCAAACAGGAAGTGAAGGAATCTCTCCAGTGGAGCCCCCAACGGCAATTAAACCAATCTATCCAAAACTTTTTGGCTATAGATATACTTTGACCCCACACCCCTTTCCAGCAGAACATACCTTGGATCACTGCAACGTGCTATGCCAACCAGGATTAAGTAGCTACATCCGGTAGTTCCAAGTATGAAGAAGTATATGACCCACTTCCATTCTTCCCAGTGGACAGCATAGGTGATTGGCCCAGTGCTGTCACATGGGGGCAGAGAGAGAGTCCTAAGTGCTGTGTAAGCTTGCTACTCAGAGTTAACACAAAGCTCCCATTATCCACTCCACAACAGAGCGGTGGGAGTGCGAGGTAATGGAGAGTATGCTCAACCAGAGAGGGGAAGTCAAGTGAAACTGTGCCTTGGACAGGTAAAGCAAAAGTTTGCTTTAATAACATATCAGGACCATCTTGGGTGTCTATAGGTAGTGATGATATTAAAGGAAGTGTCAGTCCTCCACCTCCTTGTATCCCCCCCCCAGGCTAGACTGACAGCATTGTGCAAAATCTGCCACCATACATCCCTTTATATCCCCACCCCCTGTAGGCATGTTCACAATGCTAGATTGACAGCACTGTGCAAAGTCTGCCACCATACATCCCTTCATCCCCTCTCTTGTAGGCATGTTCACAGTGCTAGACTGACAGCATTGTGCAAAGTCTGCCCCCATACCTCCCTGTATCCTCTCCTCCTGCAGGCATTTTCACAGTGCTAGACTGACAGCACTGTGCAAAGCAACAGAACCTGATTGGTAGCTAAAAACAAGACCTATTTTGGGGCAATCCTTCTAGTTTAAGGAATACCGTCTAACGATTGCTTTAATAAATACATAACTGAGCTAAATAATTGATTTTTCTTTCTCAGCATTAAATATTCATCATGGAGGGTGTAGATCCCGGAAACCCGGGCACAGAGATCTGTTTATCGGAGTCCCCGGGAAATGGAAGACGCCTTTTGGTGGTTTGCAGAGAGCTCAGAGATGTCAGTTCTGGGCTGACTGCTCCTCGTAGTTGTGTGATTTCCTCTCTTCATCAGAGACCTCTGTAGCTGAATTTCTGATATTTCACTTTTTTTCTTCTTCTTCTCACTTGATAATAATAAGCTTCTCCGACTCGATGAAAACACTCAGCAGAAAATGCAATTAGCATCATCAGTGCGATTAATGAAAGAGACAATAATTTACTAGGCTGTGTGATCATTTTTATTATCTCCCATTGGGTAGATGAGAAGCTGCTCCTTCCCTCATTTCCTCTTTCTTGTCTTGTTATTTTAGGCTCTGTCTATGAACCTCTGAAAAGCATCGACCTCCCCAGGCTGGACAATGAGACGCTGTGGGATAAATTGGATCGTTACTACCGAATCGGTGAGTAGAGGATTGTAATTTTGGCCTCTCGTTGCAGAATCGAGGAGTCTCTGTCCTTTTGCTGCCTCCCAGACCAATCAGTTGTGGCAGGGGCACACTGACACACCCTGCTCATGGCCCAATCAGTTTTGGCAGGAGCACACTGACGCCCACCCCTCCTGGACCAATCAGTTGTGGCACGGGTACACTGACACACACCCCTCCCGACCCAATCAGATGTGGCAGGGGCACACTGACACACACCCCTCCCGGCCCAATCAGTTGTGACAGGGGCACACCGACACCCCCCTGCCAACACTCCTAGCCCAATCAGTTGTGGCAGAGGCACACTAACATAGCCCCCTCCCAGCCCAATCAGTTTTGGCAGGAGCACACTGACGCACACCGCTCCTGGACCAATCAGTTGTGGCACGGGTACACTTACACTCCCTACTCCCGACCCAATCAGATGTGGCAGGGGCACGCTGACACACACCCATCCCAACCCAATCAGTTGTGGCAGGAGCACACTGACACACAACCCTCCTGGCCCAATCAGTTGTGGCAGGGGCACGCTGACAGCGCACAACCCCCCCTCCCCTGCTCCAAGCCCAATCAGTTGTGGCAGAGGCACACTAACATAACCCCCTCCCAGCCCAATCAGTTGTGGCAGGGGCACGCTGACAGCGCACAACCCCCCCTCCCCTGCTCCAAGCCCAATCAGTTGTGGCAGAGGCACACTAACATAACCCCCTCCCAGCCCAATCAGTTGTGGCAGGGGGGCACTGACGCACCCTCCTGCTTCTAGCCCAATCAGTTGAGGCAGGGGCGCACTGGCACACACCACTGTCGGCCCAATCAGTTGTGTCTGTCAGGAGCACACTGACCTACACCCCCTCCTGGCCCAATCAGTTGTGTCTGTCAGGAGCACATTGACACACACCCCTCCTGGCCCAATCACTTTTGACAGCCGCCCTACAGCTAGGAGAGAACAGAGTGGAGTGCAGCTTTAAATTCAGAATCGGAGTTCAAACTGGCCGTGCCTCCCATTTTAGTACAGATCCAATACCAATGGCTTTTGGTGGCACAATCAGATCGGAAGGATGCATGCGTAATGTTTAGTCATACTTGGATAGTTAATTAGCAGTAGTTGTGCCAAGCAATCTTGGGTGAAACTTGGGTTTGTTTCACCCTCTGGACATAAATATCCAGCTGTAAAGAACACTTCTGGATCCTCTCACACAACACATCACTTCCTCGCTGGCTGGAAGGGGTGGGGCTGGCACCAGTCAACTTTGTCTGCTTGCCTGACTCCTTTGTTTCATTGGCTGCTGCCTGCCCACTGCCTGGGTCCTTTACATCCCCCTATTACTCCTGCATTGGCATTATCACATTACCGATGGCGGGGTGGGTGGAGTTGGCACGAGTTAGCTTTTCCTGTTCACCTGGCCATTTTATTTCACTGGCTGCTGCCTGCCCAGTGCCTGGGTCCTTTACCACCCCCCTTTACTCCTGCACTGGCATAATAACATTGCAGCTGGCTAGAGTAGGTGTAGCTGGCACCAGCAAGCTTTGCCCACTCACCCGGCTCTTTCATTTCATTGTCTGCCCACTGCCTGTGGCCCTTACAACCCCCCTGTTACTCCTGCATTGGCATTATCACATTACCGATGGCTGAAGTGGGTGGCGCTGGCACCATCAATCCTTGCCTGTTCACCTGGCCCCTTTACTTCATTGGCTGCTGCCTGTCCATGCATTATTTATCCAGGCTTTTAATCTTAGGAAAGGATGCATTGCACACCAAAGATCCCACCCGAAACCCAGTGTATTTCACTGACTTTTTTTTAGCTATTTGAGGACATCGCCATTTTCTAATCGGTAATTTCTCAACTTCCACACCCTCCACACAGACCGTAGGCATGTGAAAATAGTTGTGGCTTTACATTGAAAAGTTTGCTTTCTGGTCCTGCTGGACTCATTTATTTACTCCTGCAGTTTTTCCTGCATTATTTATAACATAAAAAACACAATTTCGGCAGGCTGAGGTAAATCCTCTCCAAACGGAATCAAGGGGTCAGCTGAAAGCCTCCGAGATTTCGCCACAGGGGATTCACAGAGGTCTCAGAAGGCCAATGGCCGACTCAGTTCAGCAGGGGTCCGTCCTGAACTTAAATAACCATTTTGGGTAAATCGATCTTTCTGAATTTTAAAAGGAACCAGCGAGTCTGGCGTCAGCGCACAGTTCAGACTTTTTATAAGGTCACAGATCACATTCAGAACTTAAACGTAGTGGCCCTTCATTTTCCGCAGAGCGCTGAAATTGCCTTTTCATTCGCTGGGTTACTCTGCTATGTTCATATCGCTCAGCCAACACCAGAAGACATACTGCTGTGTGATTGCTCTCTGTGTACACCTCGTTTGGCTCACCGCTGAGCGCAACACATGCAAAGTCATCACAGTAAAACAAAAATACGTTGTTTTTTTTGTTTTTTATTTTTAAGATGTTAGCTTGCCAACAAAGACTCACTGCATCTGTATGCAATATCAAGCTGACCTCACAAGTCATTTGTTCCATCAAATATACAGTTATATTACCGCAAATGAGGTGCCTGCTAGCTAACTGTAGTCTGATTTCTGTCCGAGCTGCAAAAGTGTTCACACCTATGTGCTGTGGCAGATCGAAAGAGTGTTACAGCAATGTACTGCAGGGTGGTGACGTTAACGCGTTTCCGGGGCACGTTCTGATGAAGGGGGCGTGCCCCGGAAACGCGTTAACGTCACCACTATACTGGTATCACCTAGTGGACATCTCACTGCTTGTCAGTCCTCACCTCATGACTTTGTGACACTCATGTTTGTGAGTATGATTCGGTTTTCTATTTATGTTTATTGAAATAAAAGTGATCTGCACCAGGAAAGGCGCCCCTCTTTGTGCTTATTTCCTAGATTTCCAGCTTTCCCGGCTTCTTTGGGGCAGCATCCTGCAGTATGCCTAAAAGCAAGTCCTATTAAGAACTGACAGTCCGTGGCGCTTCACACACACTGAGTGGCCAGATTATTATGACCACCCCATCAGTACTTCGTTGGGCCGCCTCGTGACTCCACGAGATGTTGAAAGGTGATGCGAGGAATCTGACACTGCACTGTTGTGCAGAACGTCATGAATTCCCTTATGATATTGTTCTATGAGTGGACAAATCCCCAAATTACCTGGGTCCCTATGGCACGCATCAAAAGATCCATCCTTGACTGAAGGCCAGAAGTACATCCAGTTTTCTGTCATATCTTAAGGACTAAAGTGTTGGTAGAGACAAAAATGTTCCAAAAGCTCCAACTAATATGTCCAACCGCTCATGACTCCGTTGGGTCCTCACCTACAGATGGGGTCCCCACCTACAGTTCTTTGGCCTACCAGTTGCACATTAGGCCCAAGCGCTGCATCTCTGGAGAAGATTACATTCTCCCCACTATATTGCTGCGGTGGCCACAGACGGAGCAGTGGGGGTGGTGGGGCATTCTGGAGAATCGAGTATGAAGTGAGTCAAGGATGGCGAGCTTTACACCAACATTGTCGTGTTTTCCCTAGATGGGCCAGGTGACAAGAGTCTCGGGCCCGTTCACACCACATCCAGATCATCTCCAGACCCAAAATGCATCCTAATGTATCCCTATTCTGGCCTCTGTTCACACCAGCGCAGTCCGTTCCAGACCAGAAAAATACTGCACGTTTCATTTTGTCTGGTCTGGAATGCACTGGAACTGCGGGCAGGTTAACACCATTTTCCGCTCCAGGTCTGGTCCGGAAAATGATGTGAACCTGGCCTAAGGCCCACACGACTACTTTCTTGTTTGGTCTTCCCTCACCAGGTACAGATAACGAAATAACACATATTTCCTTTTTTCATCACCTGTCTCCTGCTTTGGAATGTAATCAGCGTGCATTGTGTTGCGCCAGTGTCTTTGGTTCGCTGCGTTAGCTCAGTTTGACAACTCATTATCGAGAATTATAAATTGCAATTAAGAAGTAATTTAGGCGGCGTTCCATTCTTTCACATATATCCATAATTGGTGGTTTATTTTCATTTTGTTTAAGTGGCAATGTACTCCCAAGTGAAAATACAGTACGAGCCTTCTGTTTTATGATAGGTGATGAGACAATGGAAAACTTGGATGGATTTAGGGTGACACTTGTGGGCTTTTTCTCTCCCGAAATGTTTAACGCATTGCTGTTTACGTTTTAAGTGGACTTCAATGACATCAGTTGGGCGCTTGTCGGTACGGCAGTCCCCGGGTAACGAACAAGATAGGGACTCTAGGTTTGTTCTTAAGTTGAATTCGTATGCAAGTTGGAACAGGTACATTTTTTAAGTGTAACTCCAGCCCCAATTTTGTTTTCTGTTTGTTTTGGATAGCATAGGGAAGGGTTAACCCCCTGTAATATTTGTTTTGCTGTGTGTGCCCCTGTTCAGAAGATTTCACCTCACTTTCTGTCCCTGTGATAATTGGATTTTGAAAATTTTTAGTTGTCGTGGAAACAAGGATTGGTGATAAAGCTTCAGTGGAGACACCTTTTTCCCATGATATCTCTTACAGGAGTGCATTTCCCTTCCTAGGAGTAGATTTCCTCTCACTTCCTGTTGTCTCAAGGACAGGAAGTGAGATTAAATCTTTCTAATGAGGATACAGACGGCAGTAAAAACCTCACTGCGACCCGGAAGAAGAGACGGGCACCCCTCATGTGCACAAGTAACAAGAGCCAACTGCCTGTAATGTAAGTACAGTACTCCGAACCAAACCCAAGAAGGCGGGCACTCCTCGTCGGCACGAGCCTAGTAGCATTACAACTACCCCTGCTGTACAGTAATAGCCTCCGTTTGTAAGTAGGAGTCGGATGTATGTAACTCGGGGACTGCCTGTATTATCAAACCTTATCATTTTAAGTAACAGAAATACCTTTACATTAATAAATACATAATAATAACACTGCTCCTTATCTTCACATGACCTAAAGCCAAAACAATGGTCACATGATCTCTGGCTAACGGACATTGTGGATGTTTCACATCATCAGATACTGTACACAGTCTACTAATTTTGACCAAAAAACAGATAACGGTGACATCAGGGGCAACATACTGAAAGGACAGGTTCATACATTCCAGGCATTTTGCTGCTGATCTCACCAGATTTGCATAAGTTCAGTTCTGTGTGCATTAAAGAACTTTGGGCAATTAAAACATTACACCCTTGCAGTGGGGCTACCTCCTCATTTTTTAAGTGCTCATTTTGAGCACTCAGATAAAAAAGGGTCTTAAATAAAAAAATATGTGCTAACCTGATCATCAGTCCCTCTCCATTCAGGCTGTGGAATGTCCCTTGGTGTCAAGTCAGTGGACTTGTATTGCATGTGATGACATCAGCGGGGCTTAGACCGCCAGAGCCTGGGGAGAAGAGGCTGTGGGTACCGGTCTAGCATGCAGGCAGGACCGATGATGGGGCAAGTATATATTTGTTTTATCTTAGACCCTAGATCAAAACAAGCATTTAACCCTTGCTGTGCAGGTGTAGCCCCACTGCAGGGGTTATTTTTATTTGTTTAAATGCCTGGATTTCTTCTTCAAAGTATAATTAGCAACCCCCCCCCCAAAAAAATAAGTTTGAGTTTTTGGAGTAGGAAAGGTTCAAACTCTCCCCATCAGGTCTGTATTGTTGTTCACTGGGGAGATTCCTCTTCTCTCTTTGTGCTGGTGACCATTGACTCGGGCACTAAGAGTGGAGGCAAACCCAAAATTTGGGTCATCACTAGGGATGCACCAATACTGTTTTTTTTTTGGTATCGAGTACGAGTACCGATATTTATATTTTGATACTCGCCAGTACCGATACCGGTACTTCCACTAGCATGGAGCCGACTTCCCAGGTAATCATCTTGATTGCCGGCTCCATGCTGTTTGGTCGGATCGATGCTGATTGGCCGGGAAGCCAGCTTGCCAGCCAATTGTAATCGCGCCGGCCGTTTACCTGCCTCCTGGCATCTTTTTTTTTTTTTAAACAAAATTTTCTTTATTCTGTTTTTGCGATCTGGCATCTTATTTGCCTGGGAAGCGGCCCCATTGCTGTTTGGCCGGATCGATGCTGGTTGGCCTGGAAGCCGGCTTAGCAGCCAATCAGCCTGGAGCAGACTTCCCGGCCAATCAGGAGTACGAGTACTCACCCAAATACTCAGTACCGATACTAGTATCTGTATCGGTGCATCTCTAGTTGTCACCTAAACAAGAAAGGAGAAAAGATCTATCAATAAGGACACTTGATATGGTGACAGCAGGCGAGAATTTCCCTTGCTTTTGAGAGATTTGCTTTCACTACTGTTGTATCCTGGGGGGCAAGAATTGAAGGGATTTCTCCCCAAGGGGACATAGACTGCAACAAAAAACTAACAGGGGTTTTAAACATTTCCACCAAAAATTTTAGACTTAGAAGGCAGTTGTGAAGTAGTTATAATATGTTTCTAAATTGTAGTTAAAAGTATTTACCAAAATTTTTGATGTGCAGAAATTTCTCTGTGTGCTTTAAACACTTGAAAATGCTTGTGAAGCTCTATTAAAATGCTAAGAAATGCTTTGAAATTGCTCTTTTATGCCTTGCATGAGCACTAATGAACGGGTCCTGGAGCTGAGCCTGCATATGTGCTGAACATAAGTTATGAAATACTAGGCATGGAGAGTTTTTGATTTATTAGCACCAATAGATAATATTTTTATTGCATTTTTTATGTTACAGCTGTTTAAAGCAGGGGTAGCCAAACTCCGGCCCATGTCCATGCTTGAGTAAACTGTGTTCACATGCAAACAGCTGGCTATAACCCAAGGCCTTTGGCTATGTGTCTTGAGCATGCACATGTGCGCACAGCACTGTCTTTTGCTGCCATCCTGGTTTCCAGTGGACACATGTTGCCGTCCATGGTTCTGTTTCTGCGATGGTTTCTTTCATAGTAGTAGTTGGAGCTTATAATTGGTAGATATTTTTGACAGTAGTGCACAGTCATTCTCTCAATCTTTCTGCTGTTTTCGGTTGTCAGTACGTGATTTCTCTCAGGCGCTCATGTTCTGAATCAGGCCTTTTCAGGAGATTCTGAGAGCAGGCTTTAAGGGCAGCAATTTTCAGAAATGATTACATCCATAAAGCACATTAATTTGTTAATCAGCAAAATTGGGACGGGTCTAATGACAGGCACGGTGATGGGAATCATAATTAGGCGGCAATTACCATGATTAACATTTATTTTTATCTGACACTCCAAAAGCTTGTTGGCATTTGACATAACTTGGTTGCCAGTTATTAGAATGACATTTTATTTATCCGTGTTTTTCATTTTGGCATATTAAGTAGCTGCTGCTAAAACTATTTTGGAGGTTTGACGTGTGTAACGAGCAGATTTTTAAAACTGGTAGAACTTTTTCTAGTACAGTTTAAGTTTTGCAGGAAAAGCAGCATCTTCTAAAGAGACACTGCAATTCAGGAAGCTCTGCAGATGTGCCAAAGTCACGTGTACTTAGTTTCAGAGTCCTATATAGTCTACTGTCGCTAGATCCTATGGAGATCTTCACAAGTGTTGTAGGTGGATCTGCTTCTTGAGTCTGTGTCATGTAACGTCTCTGCTTCTTGTAATGCTAGCCAGATTCAGACCTGTGGGGTCAAGCTGGTTCGGGTTGGTGGCTTTGATGAAGGCCTAACTTTTACCAGTTAGTTTTTTCTATTTAGTTTTGGGTAGCGTTGTGAAGAGTTAAACTTCCTGCCAGGTTTTTATTTCTGTGTGTGGGCCCGTTGGTGAGACATTCTCTTACTTCCTGTCCTACTGACACTAGTACAAGAAATGGGTGTCTTGGAGCTGTCATCACTGCAACATGAAGGCACGAACAGCAATAGCAACGCTGTGCTAACTCCTTTCCCCTCTGATGTCTTTATGTTTCTGGTCTGTGTACTTGTTAATAAGATTTTCCATCACTTACTGTTCTGCTAGGTAGTGAGGGAGCATCTCCCCAATAGGACAGATATTACAAAATGCTTTAAATAAGTGGTTCTCAACCTGTGTAATCTCAGGACTCACATTTGTCCTTGGTCACTATGTCACGACCCAAGTCACACTGCAATGGAAGGCACTGGATTAGGGTACCACGCTTTCCAGTGCAGAGGTACGAACTGTGGGTGGGAGGTGCGTTTGTGGTACCAGTCAAATGAATGGCAACGTAACACACCTCCCACGCCAGAATGCACGGTAGGTGCGTTTGCATGGTACTATGCGATAAACGCACTGTACTAGTGTGAACGGCCCTCAAAAACACTGACAGACACACACACACACACACACACACACACACACACACACACACAACCACAGACAAAATTTCACTCACAGACATTCTCACACACACATATACACACTCCAAACAATTTTACATTTTTAAGGTCCACCCAGTCTCCCTACCTTACGAGAACTGGAGTGGATCATCAGCCTGGGGTCCAGTGTGGGCTGCAACCATATGAGCAATGCTTGTACAGCTCCCTTGCGTGCCCTGTAGAGGTGCCGGGAGCCAGAATGTGATGTCACTTCGGTCCAGGCACCTCTATAGGACATGTGAGGGAGCTGTAAGCAATGCACGCATGGATGGAGCTCCCTAGCCCACCCACCTCAAGCTGACACTCGGCACCGGGCAGCATATTTTGAATGGCTTCTAGTTGCGAGAACTGACAGTGCTGCGCTAGCGGGAGGCCGAGGAGCCCTCATCTAGAAAAGTGGAAGGCATGCGGCGACCCACTGAACACAGGGTCGCGACCCACTTTTGGGTCACGACCCACCAGTTGAGAACCAAGGCTTTAAATAATATATTTAACAGCCCAAAAGGAAGCAAGTAGAAGAAGCTGGTTGTCAGAATTTGCATACACTTGAAGCCTGTCCTAAACTTGGGCACTTCTGATTTAAAATGTGATCGGAAAACACAGGAACAGTTGTTACAGTGAAAACCCAGTGTCAGTGTGGTCATTACATCCAACAACTGTAAGTATATGTAAATTCCAACGTTTTCTGTTAAAGTTGAGCATGGCCCGGCCTCCAGAGAATTGCTTTTGGTTCGGCATGGGCAGGCTCATTAGCTAAGTTGAGCAGGGGTGGGGCCAAAGTCCAACTTTTAAGCCAAGATTTTCATATACATTCAACTTCCTGTATTTCTGGGCTCTACAGATGCTGGTTTCTTGAATGCCAGATTGAAATATGTGTGTTACATTAACACAAACACGTTAACGTGCGTTGCCATAAAGCCGCTTGTCATTTTATAATGGATGGTCAATGCACCAAAACTGACCTATTAATGTTACTACTTTTTTCCCCCAGAGCACCTCAGGGAAACATAGGTCAAGGGTGGACAAATTAATATGGAATTCAGGAGCCAGTTTGTCCAATCTGGGAACCAGCAGGCGTTTTCTGTAGGAGCCAGCTGTATTGACAACAACTAAAGAAAACCTCAATGGTTGGATGCCATCTGTAGGGAGCATTGGCTACCTGGCTCCTGGGGTTTGTCCAGCCCTGTCAAAGGGTGTGTGATGGCATCAGGGTGCCATGTAAATGATGGCAGTTCAATGCAAAGTGGAACCTGCGGTAACACACATCTATTATTATTACATAGTATTTATATAGCGCCAACAGTTTGTGCAGCGCTTTACAATATAAGGAAGGCATTACAATCACAATACAGTCCAAGACCAGATGGTAAGGAGGGCCCTGCCCCTGAGGGCTTACAATCTAAAAGCCCAATTTACAAGGGCTTACAATCTATTACCAGGGGTTACTGCAATACAAAGGTATAAATCCGGCCTGGAGGGGACCTCAGCTGATGCATTTTTTCCTTTATGTACATAGAATGGGACCCCCAGAGACCTGCGCCTCCAAAAACAAGTCAGCGGTAGCCATTGCCATACATCCATTCAGTAGATTCCCTTTAAGACCACATTAATTCTTTGCACATTAGTCCGAGCAGTTCTATGCAGGAAGAGCAAACTCTGCACAATGCAGCTCGCCAACCTAGTGCTGATTCACTGCTATTTCCATATGCAAGGGCTACGTCTTGAATTCCGAATATGTTTTGTCTTCAGTTTTTAACACCTGCTGGAGGTTTGTTAGTTTTTTTGCCGTTTTAGAATGTAAATCTAAGGAGTTTGGAATCCTTAGCCGCTATCTACCTTCAAGCAAATAACTTTTTTCTTTTGATAATAGCAAGGTTTGCATTGCAAATTAACTGCTCGGGCTCTGATAACACGCTGGTCCGAGGGGTGCTTTTGCCCGCTGCCTAGAGCAGTTTCCATGGTTTGCACACTCGGTTGATTTACTCGGTTGATGTTAATTTCTTTCCCACGCTTTGTGTTGTTAGAGTGATTCTTGTGTGTTTTTAGCGATGGATCGGGTTTTCTTTTAGTGTTTTATTTAAATTGCATATCTTCAAGTGGACCTATACTTAAAGAGACACTCTCAATTTGCTCATTCTGGGTAACATAACAATGTCTACAGATAGCAGGCACCCTGAGGCATGTACAGTATATGTATACAGCCATGCCCCTTTGCTTCCTCCCCATACTGCTGGAGCCTTTGCTTATAGAGCTTAGCTTCAGGGTATGGGGGTACGGCTGACCTTCTCTATGTGACAGCGCTCAGACCAGAGAGGCCAATCACCAAGCCTGAACATCAGGCCGCACGCCGGAGCAGCACAGAGTGTGTAACTTCATATTATTCTGCATATATCTGTATAGTACATGTCTGGGACTTGTAGTCTCAGCCACCTGAGTCCCCTTACAGCCTCCTGTGACCCAGCACAACCTCCAGAGCTCCTCCACTGGAGACATTAGGCCAGCACGCCGGAGCAGCACAGAGCATGTTGCTTCATATTATGCATTGATGTATAATGCATTGCTGGAATTTGTAGTCCTCTATAACCGCTTGTAATTTGGCATTGCTGTATAATGTACCTCTGGGATTTGTAGTCCTCTACAGCTGGTGGTATTCTTCATTGCTATATAATGTGTTCCTGAGATTTGTATCACAGCTTAGAGTCAGTGGCAGAACTACCAGGGGCGCAGCGTTTGCAGCTGGGGCAGGGCCCTGGCTCTTCACCACTTTCCTAAAATCATTAGTCTGTATCGTTTTAGAAAATTGTCACATGACACTAAAAAAAGGTATCGGTAATTGGTATTGACGAGTACTTGAGGAAAAGTATTGGTACTCGGTCTGAAAAATGGTATTGGTGCGTCTCTATTGTACAGTATTCACTTGGTAAAGGAGACACTGTACATGGTTTCTCCTGCCTGGAGCAAACTGATGACATGGTCTTTGCCTAGTCACTTCACTGAAGCAAAAGGATGACTTTTGATGATATAAGATGCAGCTTATTCTACAAATTCTACGGTTGCTTTACATTTAATAATGCAGACTTGTAACTTTACAGAGAGGTCCACTTTAATTACTATATTACAAATACAAGCGATGTTTAGTTACCTATGTTGCTTGATTGATAAATAGGTGTCTCAGCGGCGGCAGGCCCTCTATAATCAGCGTAAACACTAACAATGGGATAATTTCCCGTTCACCTTTAATCCGCGGCGACATTTCAGAGCTTCTGAATGGTTCGGCGTCATTTTGACTTTCAAAAGAAATGCCGTTTCCAGAGAGCGCATCGAGCCGAAGTGCGAAGACAGAGAGGAATAATTATGCCTTCATGGCTCAGTAAGCTGGCACAGGCGCCCATGACTGATGCCCGGAAAGTTGTGCTGAGAGAATGTCTGCAGCCTGGTGGAAGTGTTGCGTTCAGAAAATGCAGCGGCCGTACTGAATGCTAATTATTTGCGCGTCTGCCTGCGATAAATGAGCTGTGATAGCAATAAACCTTCTAATTCTCTATTAGCACAAGCAGCTGATCATGTAAACAGTCAAATGTTTATTAGGCTTTCCAGACCACTTGCTGGCGCCTCGCGTTTTAACTTTACACCTTCTTTTTGATCAATTCTTATTTTTTTGTTTTAAATGATTGTTTAAATGATCACTTTACGCCTGTTATTTTTTTTTTTATATTTGCAGTAAAGGTCACTGTGCTGAATTTCCAAAGCCCGACAACCGGCCTTTTCCCCATCAACACTGTGGGCGACTGCAAGAATGCCAAGATCCACGACAGCCTGTACTGCGCTGCCAGCGCCTGGGCCTTGGCTCTGGCTTACAGGTAAGCGATGCCAACTTGTCTTAAAGGAATTAGGTTCACAGCAAGTGCATATAGATCAGCTAAGATGTTGTCAAGGACTGAACACTCTCTTGAAAATCGCGTGCCTCTGCATGCCCCCTACACTGCACCATGCCTATTGGCAGAAGTTAAAAAAATGTGTTTTCCTTACTGAGACCTGTTTTGCTTTGGCATGCCGGAAAGAAGAGATCTATTGCTGGGTGAAGTTAAAGCCGAACTCCGGACAAACAGCTGAATACACAGATGAAGTACATATATGGAAGCATTATTACCTGCCAAATGTTTTGTATGTAAGTCGGTCATGTCCTGAGATTAACACAGCTCTGCCACACAGCACATGATGCTAAAACAGCGGCACGTGGACAGAGATCTTCTCCAAATATCATTTATTTTAAAGTGACACCAAGCTCCGGAGTTAAATCTTAAAAATGAATTCAAGTACCTTAACTATTAACAGAAATGTATCTAATTTGTGTATCACTCGGCTGTAGATACTCAAATCATCTCTGAATTGGTGCTGACACTGTCCTTCCTTCTGGAGGGTGGCTACTTCTGTTCCCCATGGTTCCTGTGTGTGTTGTTAAGTAGCCACCGCTCCAAGCTCACTCCCGGGATGCACTACAATCTCCATACAAATTGGTAGACCAAAATGAAAATGTCAAAACGGAAATTTAAAAAAAATGTCAGGTCGGTACTGAAAATGTTTTTTATTCTTTTTCAATTTTAAAAAAAATATTTTATTTATATATATATATATATATATATTTAGAAATGTTTTATTTTTTATATTATATTTTTATTAATGTATTTTTATTAAATATTTTTACTTTACTTTTAGGGGCTTCGGGGAAATATTAGGGATCTAAACAGACCCCTGATATTTACCTTTTTAAAATAGATAAAGAGATGGAGGACTCAGAGACACAGAGTCCTCCATCCCTTTTTCTGCATCCCCTGTTATAAATGAACAGGAATCCTCTATACTGAGTGCTCCTGTCCATTCATAACATGAGGACAGAGTATGGTTACTATAACCACAATCATGAATGGACAGGAGGAGATATAGATCGCTTCCCATTCATTCATAATTGAGGATATAGTAAACATACTCTGTCCTCAATTATTTACAAACACTCAGCGATCACTGATCACCGACTGCTTGTACCCGCTCTCCTTCCTGAAAGCTGTCACAGGAGGCTGAGTGAGCGGAGTTCAGCCTCCTGTGACAGCATTGCAAGCTGTCTCCGCCCACACCGCTCTGCCCATCTGTGACAGAAGGCTGAGCAGTGTGGGGAGGAGAGATGACGACGGCTCACAGCACCTGTGACAGTTTCTCTGCTCCCCGCTGGGAAGAGAGCAGCTCCCAGCGGGGAGGAGAGAAAGGAGAGACGTGCCACTATATCAGCCAAAAAATTGCACTTTCGGTATTTTGCCAAAAGTGGCATTTTTGGCCAATATGTTTCGGCGGCCGATATATCGGTGCATCCCTACAAATTGGTAAACTAAACATGAGATTGTAGTCCATCACAGGGGCGAGCTTGGAGAGGTAGCTACTGTACAACACACACAGGGGCCATGGGGAACAAAAGTCGACACCCTTCTTCAATTATTTAATTGCAATACAATGGATCCAGTGTGTATGGCCCTTAGGCCCATGCGTTGCAATAACTTTTCAACAGATGCTAATGGAGGGGCACCGAAAAATGAATGCGTGTGAATAGGGCTAGTTCACACCGCTCTGTTCCCTTCCGTTTTGCTGAAAGTACAAAATAGAACGTACACTACTTTTTTTTCAGCACAACATAGCGTAACAGAACTGGTGTAAACTAGCCCCATTCACAACAGACCTTCTGTTGACTTGCGACTTCCTTAAGATTTTGATGTGAATGAGCCCTAAAGGATTCAAGGGAGTCAGAAAAAGCAGCACTTTGTATCTGCAAGCAGCTAAGCAGTTACCAAGGACAGCCAGGGACCTCTGACATACCAGTTTCTATTTCCAGATCTGTTTGCTATCACTGAACTATATCAATGCCTTTAGTTCTGTAAAAAATGCTTCTATTCTTTGTATCGAATATTTAAAGTGCGTTCAGTAATAGAAGCTTCTGTTCCTGTATGGAATATTTCCCATGTCCCTTGTGGCGAGATGCAACACATATTTATGATTCGCTGCATTGTGAACTTGTGGTCTTCTCAGATCCCTTTTCTTTTATCTCGCTATATATATTCCTCCGCTCTCTTTCTTGTCCTATAACTAGCGTGATTGCGCAGAGGACGGCGACTCGCACATCGGGATGCAGCTATTGATCGAGCCTGTTTAATGATTCGCTGAAAAGTCGGCGTTCGTTAGGGGAGATCGTCTTTCTTGCAGACACCAGATAAAAATGAAGCACGGTCACATGTCTCAGCCTGTGGCTCTTTGTGTTGCGGTTATTATTGGGAAATTGCGGGGACACATTTTAAAGCCATAAAACTGACCGCACTTGATAATCTCTTCCTCACAATCTATCATTTCCATGATTCGGTTGCAAGGCAGACCTCGCACAGCATTAAAGTGAATGTCTGGAAATAACAAAAAGAAAATGTGTTGAGTATATTTCTCTAATACCTGCATATGTTCATGTGTTTTATCTATTCGCAAATGCTGCAAGTACGGAAAAATACAGGTTGGTCTGCCAGAAATCCATTGAACTTTGTTGAGCAGACAACCCAGGGCCTCTGCTCCCCTAAAATCACAACCAGTGTTGCCAGCCCTGCCCATTTCTTTCCTGTTGGACCACAGAACACCTTCCCCATATGTTATTGAGAGAAGGAAAGGGAGAGTTGCTTTGTAGTATCATAAAAACAGAGAGTTCTATCAGCTTAGACATGACGTCTTCACCTTGTCTGCAATTAGGGATGCACCAATACCGAGTATTTGGATGAGTACTCGTACTCCCCCAAATGCTCCGATACCTTTCCTGATAGCAGAACTTCCGGTGAGAGGGAGACTTCCTCTGACCGGCAGTGCCGCGAGGGAACATGGAGCCGGGAAGCTGGATCCATGCTGATTGGCCAATCAGTGTCGAGCCGGGCAAACAAATCTGATAATATGGCGACATGACCCCCACCTGACTTCCTCTGACCGGCAGTGCCGCGAGGGAACATGGAGCTGGCTTCCTGGCCAATCAGGAAGCCGGGTGGCGGGTAATGACTCACTGCCTGACCGGGAAGCTGGCTTCATGCTCTTTGGGCGTCTCGATGTTGATTTGGCGGGAAGCCGGTTTCCAAGCCAATCAGCATCCCAGCCAATCAGGAAGCCATGAGTACCAAAATATAAATATCGGTACTCGATACCGAAAAACTGGTATCGGTACATCCCCATCTGCAATGCAAGTCTGTATGGGTGTTGTGCTGAGAGATGTGGCTGTTACTTAGCTCTGCAAGTACAGAGGACTGCTTGGGTAGGGCAGAAAGTGGTATTTCAACTGAAAGAAAAGGTATTTTTAAGGCTCTCCATTTACTTCCTGGATTTTTGGCACGTGACCATGCACATCATCTCAGGGGAGAAAAATGCCTTTCCCTGCGATCTCATGAGATTTCCCAGCAATGCTCTGCTGATTACAACGCAATCCCAGTGTACATTGTTGTGGCAAACTGAAGTTGTTTTGCCCTTTCAAAGCAGGAAGTCAATTAGAGCTGGAACAACTAATCGACTAAGGGGAGAGAGAGTGGGGGGAAGAGGAGAGAGAGATATTTTTTTTTTTTTCATACAACCAATCGATTCGTTGAAAACATAATCGGTTAACTAATCGATTATGAAAATAATCGTTAGCTGCAGCCCTAAAGTGAATGCTCTGCAAGTGTAAGCATTTCATAATCATGGCATTTTACACCTGACATGTTTATGTTATTGTTAATCATCAGTTGTTTTTTGGATTTAAAGGTCCGCTTTAAGGCCGCACAGCTCCAATGCCATACACTGCACCACAAGACGTGTACATTACCACAACGCATCCATTCTGCCTTGCCGTCTTCTACATTTCACTAGATGCGATTACTGAGTGAAAATCTATCATTTAAAGCATGTCTTTCAGATTAATACCTCCGGGCCCGGATCGTTCTTTCACCTAACCTATGGTTCTGTTAATTGAGGAATATGGATTGTGTAGCCGTAATGATCCAGAATCGCAGCTCTTGTCTGCATTATGATTTAGCTCCCAAAGAATTATTTTACTTGGATGGCGAGCTTTAGACTGTTGGCGTATCACAGTAATCCGTGAAAAGTGACATTGCCGTGTCTAGAGCTGCCCAGCAATTAAGGTGCTTAGCACAAATTTGTGCCTATTACCGAATTACCACCAATTCTTCCTTTGTGCTCGGCGTCTCTTGACGGCTTGAAATGACAGCGTCAGAGGGGGCTTGAAATAATGTCGCAAAGAGGATTTAATGCAGAATGCGTCTCCTATAAAGGCGAAGGCCTTCAAGAACACGGAGGGTGAAATTATAGGATATAACATGGTAAGTATAGAGCTGATATTCACCTGTAGCAGTCAGACCTCTTTAAAAGGACGCAGGTTGGTAAAAATGTTAGACGTTGTGTCTGCGTCCTCTATTTTCAGATGGCCCAGGCAAGGCGCGTGGGCTCGGCAATCTGTAAGCACATTAACTTAGACTTAATCCTCAACTTTACCATCTCATAGTAATTTCCAAAGTTGTTTTCCATCTTTTTAAATCTGCGGCTTTCATTAAGGGCTCGTTTCCCACCATCTGCCGAATGCAGGACAAGGCAATTTGTCATAGGTAGTGACAGTTCACACCGCTGTGTTCCAGGATGGCATGACATTTCAATAAAGTTCTAAAAAAAAAAAAAAGAAACAGCGTGATGCGGCTCGATTGAGCACATTGACAAAGTTGAGCATGACTGCTGGTGGGGACAAGCTTTAAAAGTATTCCTTATGTTACTGGCATGAAGGTCATTGTTCATGCACTTCCTATTATAGGGTGACAAGTCTCCCAGTTGTTCCACGGTGTTGTCACCCTGTCGCGTAAACCCCTGGGAAAGACTACAAGCAGCCATGCTGACACACATTGTGGAGGCATGTTCCATCGTTGTCACTGTCAGGAAGCTGGTCCGGAGCAATGGTGTGAAGCTGACGCTGGAGTAAGTCAATATACACTATATTGCCAAATGTATTGGGGCGCCAACCTTTACACGCACATGAACTTTAATGGCATCCCAGTCTTGGTCCGTAGGGTTCAATATTGAGTTGGCTCCGCCCTTTGCCACTATAACAGCTTCACCTCTTCTGGGAAGGCGTCCACAAGGTTTAGGAGCGTGTCTATGGGAATGTTGGACCATTTGTGAGGTCAGGTACTGATGTTGGAGGAGAAGGCCGGGCTTGCGGTCTCCGCTCTAATTGATCCCAAAGGTGTTCTATCAAGTTGAGGTCAGAACTCTGTGCGGCCAGTCAAATTCCTCCACCCCGAACTCGCTCATCCATGTCTTTATGGACGTGGCTTTGTGCACTGGTGTGCAGTCATGTTGGAACAGGAAGGGGCCATCCCCAAACTGTTCCCACAAAGTTGGGAGCATGAAATTGTCCAAAATGTCTTGGTATGCTGATGCCTTAAGAGTTCCCTTCACTGGAACTAAGGGGCCAAGCCCAACCCCTGAAAAACAACCCCCCC
>NW_017306274.1:3943331-3960989 GCF_000935625.1 Nanorana parkeri
TAATCCCCCCTCCATCGGATTGCCAGACAGAGAAGCGTGATTGGTCACTCCAGAGAACACGTCTCCCCTTCTCTAGAGTCCAGTGGCAGCGTGCGTTACACCACGGCATCCCACGCTTTGCATTGCACTTGGTGATGTAAGGCTTGGATGCAGCTGCTCGGCCATGGAAACCCATTCCATGAAGCTCTCTACGCACTGTTGTTGTGCAATCTGAAAGCCACACGAAGTTTGGAGGTCTGTAGCTATTGACTCTGCAGACATTTGACGACTTCTGCACACTGTGCGCTTCAGCATGCGCTGACCCCGCCCTGTCATTTTACGTGGCCTACCACTTCCTGGCTGAGTTGCTGTTGTTCCCAGTTGCTTCCACTTTGTTATAATACCAGTAACAGGTGACCGTGGAATATTTAGTAACAAGGAAATTTCACGGAACACCCAAATCCAATGATTTGGAGGGGCGTCCCATTACGTTTGGCAATATATTGTATGTCCAAACCTTGATATCTAGTCTGGTAGTAGGTGCTTTCAGCATGCATCTCCATGCCATAGGCTAAACCTGAGTTTTTTTCTTGTGATCCTGCCATGAAGGTCTTTGTTTGGATACTTCCTGTTATAAGGTGACCACACTCTGTCCCTGTCTCTCAGTTAGGCTTCTGTCCTTGTAATCACACAGCTTCCAATGAGGGCTACAATGGCTGTTTCACGCATCGTCCACCATCATAAAATCCTCCCAGAGCAATGTACACAGGAAGTGGCTGCATATTGGCAATTGTTTATGGATAGGCAGTGCTTCAGCAATATAAATTATATCTATATTGGGTTTATATCTACTTTACAGACGCCATTATGCTGACCTATTTCACACGTATCTAAAAATATGGCAAAAGACTCGATGTTCTCCGTGTGGCAGGTAAATGTTGAATCTCCAACAGAGAATGTACAGAAGTCACGTTCACCTCGTTACAACGACCTCCAAAAATAGATTTACTTGATTGTTGAATCTTTTTTATTTTTTTACCTTTCATCACAAATTTCTGTCAGTCGGAGGAGTCCGGGAACACGTTATCAAAATCATCATTTTTGCACATTTATATCTGGAGTTTCCCTGTGGTCGCCTCTATTTTTGGTTCCTTTTCAGGAAAAAATAAAAATGATATAGAGCATTTATCATTGTGCTGACCCTGTTACATTATTCCAGCACCTTCCCAGGCTAGGCCTGTAATGAGATCAGTGCTTTACGCTCGTGGCGGAATAAGTACATTTAACACAAAGTGACGTGTGCATAATACGGGGTGACGGGCGAGATATCGGAGACGTATCTGGGGGTTGTTTAAGATTCGGAGCAGGATCCTCTTCTCTCTCCGTGCTAAGCTGCTCCTAACAAGGTATCTCGTCTGTACATCAATATGACGGTGAAGTGGGTCCAGCTCGTTACATTTGTCTAAATGTGAATCTCGATGGCGTGACAGCGAATTCTCACCCTCCCTGCACTCCTAGCTGCCTGCAGGCAGAACCAGCAACCTTTCCAATGGGTTAAATAAATCTCTTATGTGTTTGCGTTGCTTTTTAAAGGGCTAGGACATTAAAAAGATAATAGAGCTTAATAGAATGGTGTGCAACCATCATTTTTACCCATAGAAACAAGAATGTCTAGCCTACCTCCCTTGAAATTATTTGTGGAAATGGTCACCACTTTGATGTGGCAAGAACGTCTGGAAGCAGTCACGGACATGGATCGCTATACAGCCGAATTTTTCAATAGATGGAGTCCCTTTCTCCTCTCTCAATTACAAGACACTGAAATGATGGAGCTGGTTCGCCCCTTTAGGCACACTACCTGGTATCTGGAAGGGGCACTACAAGGCTCTATGGGGAGATTTACCCTTACAGATTAATTGGCCAAGTCATCATGGGAGGTCGGCTGTGGACAAAGGAGATACTAGGTAACATCACTTTTTATAACAACACAATGCTGCAAGATAGCATTTTAGCTTGTCGAGGTTTCTTGATGGAGGATGCTGTGGGGATGCTACGAGGCTGAGCGTAATCAGAAGCATGGAATGTCCCATGGGGCTGGGCTGCAAGAGTTGATGAGTTTTGGCTGCAATTTAGATTGTATGTTGGTTCTATTTTAAGCACAGTATGTTAGGCAGAATTTCTTCCAGACTTGGAGATCAGAAAAGTATGGCCTGCTGTCCATTTGTGTGTTGAAAACAGGAGTCGAGCACAGCTAATAGGGGAGGGTAGGAGGTGGACTTATTGTATACTATTAGCAAATTCCTCCTAAAATCTCCTATTTGCTCGCTTTCACCCTTTTCAATCTAAACCGACTCCTTCACGTACGAATTCTATAGAGAGAATCTTGATATATGGTCATACCTTTAAAGTTCCTACATTCTGTATCTATGTACAAAACTATGTTGTTCTGTATATTGTCCTAACCTTCCGCACATTATAGTTTTTGACGACAACATGCAACTCTATGGAAAAAACAATTACGTGTATCGTACTGTAATTACTCGGTCACACTGTGACTTTGTCTATGTCTAATAAAATATTTTGGGAAGAAACAAGAATGTATTTCTTCCCTAGTAGAAATAGCTGGTTGGTAGGTAGGTCTTTCTTCAGATATTAAAGCCAAACTCAAATATTTTTGTGAAAAATACGCTTGCAGTGCACCCCTGCCAGTTGACTGCTCGGTAAGTCCATGGGTAGAGGAATAAGCTGTAATACCTTTCTCACTGTTTGCTATATCAAGCCTTCGGAGCGCCAGCATAAGTGGTTACACTCTGACATCATCATGTACAATGCAGGACCAGCAATCCTGCATTCTACGTGAGGATAGCGGGTCCTTGCCATCCTCACGTAGAATGCAGGATTGCTGGGCCTGCATTGTACATGAGGATGCCAGAGTGTAACCACTTACATTGCAGGTAATCGCCCCCAGCCCTGCGATTTCAGCGCTCCCCTCCGTCACCAGTGCTTCCATATTCTCACAGTCTACTTCCAGGTTCGGCCTCTTGATTGGCTGGGCTGCGATGATGTGACTCCTGCACACTTCAAGATATCCCCTTGTTTATGTGCAGCTTGATATTCATGTAATTGATTCTTATTGTGACTAATGACATGAGTGTATTCCTCTCTCGCAGCCTTCAGACCCCCCCCTGCGTGACTTCCTTGATATTTTGTTGGCAGATAGAGGCGTGAATGAATGAATAATTGCTTGCGTTTATAAATGCATGCTTTAGCCTAATGTGCACTTGTTAATGGTTTTAGTAATCTGAGCGGCTGCTATTTCTTGACTTTTAGCGGTACAGTCGTCTGTGGCAAACCTCCAATTTACCTGATTATTTATCAGCATGCTGATTACCATACAGAGGTAGCTCACATCTCATGTTAACTGGGAAGAGTAGCTTAACACAAGGCAGATATAAAAACATAATTTAATCCAGTTATATAGAACGCAGCAGAACTCGGAGAGCGAGGGGCAATAGTTTAGGCCAATCAGTGCTGCTTTGATTTTCACAATGCTTTTAGTCTCTTGTTAAACATAATTACTAGAGATGCACTGAAATCTCTCCGAAAATGGTACTGCGGGCAAAATGCCAATAGTACTAAAAATTAATTTTAAAAAGGTTGGGAAAAAAAGTAATATTCGGTTTCGGCCTGACAAAATTAGAAATATCGTTTTTGGTCTAAAAATTTAATTTCAGTGCTCCTAATAATTTCAGGAGGGTAAAGCACATGAATGACTTCAGTGTGCTGCAGCGTACTTTTCTGTACTTGCTTGAGGCAAAGCAAGTACAGAAAAGTATCTGTCTGCCAAAAACCCAGTGAGCTCCTAACATCCTATAGGGAGCTGACAACGCTGCCTCTGCTGCACTGAAATCCCAAGCAGTGTTGTCAGCCCTGCCCCTTCTCCTTTTTGGCCTACATAACTCCTCCCTCTTCAGGAAGTTGTTGAAAGTGATGGGCAGACGGGAGGCAGCACTCGCTACATTTTCAAGTAAGGTTTGATTGCATTATGAAAAACAACTCTACTATATATTCCTTCTTACAATGCTGATGTTATAACAGGAGAGGAGATGCTGCTGGGACAACTCTTAAGTTTACCAGTAAAAGGTTTCACTTAAACGGTAATTCCACTTTTCACTCCCCCCACCCCCCTTTAAAAAGACTGCCGCCAGTTCGCTTTTACGGGCTGGTGAACGGGTCCCGACACCCCCACCGTGTTTCCCGGGCTCCGTTGCCCCTCCTACGAGCTCGTGACCGGCTTCTTTGGTGTCGGCGGGAAGCTGGGGAGGAGATGGCCGATTCCCTCCCCGTTCTATTGGACCGCATCACTTCCGGTCCCATAGCTGTCAGTGCTGGGCATCTGAAGCCCAGCTGTTAGCTATTGAAGTGGGATCTGCACTTCAATAGCTTACTGAGAGTGTAAAGGTGACACTAGGGGTCTTCTGGGCCCCCAGCATCACCTTGAAGAATACCTGTCACCACCATCTGCTATCACATGGGGGGCTTGTAAGCCCCCCTATGTGATAGCAATTAAAGTAAACAAAAAACATTAAATACAATAATTGTAAACATTTTTTAAAGTCCCCCGCGAGCACACGTCTTCACGTAAACACGCGCCAGTTGCACCTACGTATGAAAACGACGAACGTGCTACACATGCCTCAGTCACGAAGGGGTTGAACCCCAAACTTCCTGCATGGGGGAGTAGTGGCAGATCAGTAGATTACCAAATAATGATTAGATTGTTTCTTCTTTAAGTTTACACGACAAGATCAACAGGTATTTTCTGTACTTGCTGAAAATGTTCTTATCCAGAATAAAGAAAACGAATGCAGCCGCCACATCTAAGGTGCATTAAAGTGACATTAAAGGATATTTTTTTTCCCCCTCCCCCCAATGTTAATGTCAGCACTTACCTTAAATGATGTCTCTTAATCCGATCTTCCTCTTCTTTCCCCATGTTTTCATCTGTCCCTCCAGTGGTGCGGCGGCTCTCCGATCCAGCGCTGACTCCTCTCTGCTTGCAGGCACTTCCGATCCAGCGGGGTCTGCTTGCGGGTACACCCGTCCATAGACTTACCTTGCGTCTCTCCTAGTCTCCCGGCCGAGAATCCGAACTGCGCATGCACCCGCCCCAAGATCCTTTGTGGCCGGCCAAACAGTTTCGTTTTCTCGGACGGGAGTGTGCAGTGAAAGCGAGGTAAGTTTAAACCGCTGTTTCAACTTTTTGCCTATATCTACTGCTTGCTAGCAGTAGATATAGGCGAAAAACGGGGGGTTTAGGACCCCTTGAAGCTACAATATGTTAGTTTTTTTGTTCTTGGGTTTAGTTCTTCTTTGATGCCAGCCCTGTAAGCAGGACTTGTCTTTCATCGGCTTGTCCCTTTAATGCAGTAACAGAGAAGCCGCAGAGCCTGCGGGATGAAGATAGGTGCGGCGAGCTCACGAACACCTGCAGGTGCGCCGGCTCTGCTGTAGCAGCCGAGAGGAGCAACTTGTACTGCTGAATAATTTACAGCATATTGACAGACACTATAATACATTGAGATTATAATCACTCTTTCCCGGCACAAATCCTCTAGCTGCAAGAATTTCTCTTTTCTGCATCCACACAAGAGCTAATTAGAATTCATTGAAATACGGACTATTTTATTTCCATCCAGGTCTGCGGAGGAGATTTCTGTCCCTGATAACTAGCTAACAAATGTACGCGCGTCGCATTCGCAGCGCCAATGCAAATGTTCCATTTTTTTTATCTTGAGGGCCGCTGACTGACACAGCCGCCTAAATTTAAGTTTTATTGTTAGGGGGGGATACCAAAGCAGAGGGAATGGCTGAGTCGCCCGCATCAACCAATGAGAATCTATTTGTAATTTTGTGCTGCTGCTTAGGGTCATGCTTTACAAAATGTCATGACACCGGTCTGTGTCTAAGGCCCCCGAGGCACAGAAGGGGATAGCATCATGCTCGGGGCATTTGCCCTCTGTGGCGGATATGGGCAGGGCGGATATTTATTATTTGCCCTTTGTACCGCGCTTATTGTGCTTTATAACCTCAGATCTTTATGGCTTCACTGATGCCTCCACCAAAAATAATGTGCGCATGGGGTGTGCCTGGGCACACCCTAATCACTCTGAGTGCAACACCGAAACCGCAACAGCAAGCAACCTTTTTTAGTCCCTGAGCCGGTGGAGAGATCACAAAGAGCTCTCTGTGACTGGCTCAGTGATACAGAGCGCAGCAGCACTTGCCACTTACATTCCTCACATCACAGCCACAGTCCTCGGTGCCTGGGAAGGTGTGAGGGAGCGTGCCTGCGGCCTAATATCCAATCAAGATGCTGGATGGGTGGTCACATGACCACCTGCCAGGCTCTACGTTTCATTACTGCACCCCTGCTGCGGGTGTTTGTACTGTTGTGTCCATAGCCGAATGCAATGGGCTGCGCACGCCTCTGAATGTGAAACGTGTTTTACACTTGATGTAGATTGGAGACTTGTCTATCTATCTATCTCAGGGGTAGGCAACCTCAAAACTCCAGCTGTTGTGAAACTCTGCCGCTTGGAAGCATGCCTGTGGCTGTCAGAGTCTTGCAATGCCTCATGGGACTTGTAGTACTACAACAGGTGGAGTGCTATGGATGAATACCCCTGTTATATAATACTGGAAATCTGCACCTCCATTTAAAGCTGAAGTCCAGGTAAATGCCAAAATCCACCATTGAAATGTGAGCTTACCTGGAAACGAATTTGTATTTCTGCCTATCCCCACAGCCCTGTCATATAGCATAATCAAGAGTGTAACTGCAGTTAGGAAACACAGCTTACCACCTCTATGTAATACTCCCCACCCCAGTGATCTCTATGCCCTCTCCTCCTATCACCGTGTTCATTCTCAGCACTAGTGATGTGCATGGGCTTGGTACGCACAGAGTGCCCGTGCAAAAAAGTCAGCGAGGGCCCAATCGGTTGCGGCTGGAGCAACCCGCAGCCACACGTTACAAAGGGGCAGAGAATGCCCGAGCTGTAACTGATTGGGCCGGTAGGGGGTATGTGTCACTGATAGTTATGCGTGGGTTTGGGTGAGTCTTCACAAAACCCATGCACATCCCTACTTGGCACATTCGCATGCAGGGCACTTGATTGGCTTGCAGCTCTCCCAGTCCGAGTGTTGCCGTATAGAGGATTTCAGGAGGCTGGATTCTGTACTTTGTCTGTACTGGCATCCATGCAGGCATGGCTACCATTAAAAATTCAGCATATCCCAATGGCAGAGCTGAAGACCGGTGTAAGGATTATAATTGGGTTTCAAGGGAATTCTGAATTACATATACATAATGAAGCAAAGACTTCTGTTGCAATAACGTTATAGAGACACTTTTTGTATGCGACGGGCTCACTTAATGGCATTGTGTTATTTGTCATTCTCAGCGTGGCCATAATCAGGAATTAGCTGTAATCATAGAAGGATCTATGTAATTCGTCCTTCATGTACATTCGGACTCACAGCTTTTTTTCCTCTGATTTGTCTCTCCTGTCCAGGCGCATTGACGATGACAAAGGGCGGACGCATGAGCTGGAACATTCTGCAATCAAATGCATGAGAGGGATACTGTACTGTTACATGAGACAAGCTGATAAGGTAAATCACTCGGGCTGGCTCAGCCGTGCCACTGTTGACATTGAACCGAAGGCGTAGGGGACAGCAGTGCAAATCACAGCATTTTAGATAACTGAAACTTTGTGTTTTTTTTTTTAAAATGGTCCAAAGGAATTCACCTGTGCTGAAGTTTCATCTGCTTATATTTTGTATTTATTGATCCCCCCTCCCTTCATTAACATGCTAATTATTCTTAAGATAAAACCTTGGCATTTTCATTACCTACCTCATTTTAGACCCTGTGATGTAATCACTAGGTCCCTATACTTCTGCTGTGCAATGCAGGTAAATTATGGCTGGTGGGAGGGGCCAGCAGGGGGCTGTACATAGCTTCTTGAAAACATCACAGCACCCTGCCTCAGTACTATTCCCAAGAGCTCTCAGACCTGATGCTAGCAGTGGGAGGCTTTATTTAAATATAAAAACAACTCGATGGATGTCAGTCTGGAGAAGTTTGCATTTTTTGTACGATCCACCCAGTCTCCCTACCTTTTTTTTAATAAATTATTTTATTGAACATTTTTTAAATCCATTACATATGGAAACAACAAAAACATATACAATTCAGATACATTGTTGAGGTAAAGGGGGATATCAGGAACATAAGGAGATATCACAGAACGGGACAATCTCGGTCTAAATGATCAGACTAAGTAAGGGAAGGCACTGCGCTCCTGAGGTGCCAGTGTCGGAAAGATCGGAGAGCCGTCACAGCAAGGTGGTAATTACATTCAGTCATTACGGCATCTCAGGAGTATCAGAACTTGAGAAGCTGGTTACTACCGACACTCCAGGGGCTAGCTCCAGTGCGTGACCGAGGAAACGGGGATGGGGGGAGAGACATACATGGGGATGGAAAGGTAGTACAAATGATGGACAGGTGATGGGGAAGGGAGAGGCCTAGGCTGAGGGGGGGTGGGCCAGGGGGGAAGAGATGAGGGGTTGCAGGCTTTACTCAAGCGGCCATGATACAACAATATTCGGCTGTTGTGGTGAATTTGGACCAATAGAACCAGGTGGTAGCGAATTTGGAGGAGGTACCTTTAATGGAGCTGGTGAGGTCCTCCATGGCTCGAATGTCATTGACTTTAGTGAACCAGAGTTTGAGTGAAGGTGAGGCTTCCTGTTTCCACAGTAGCGGTACACAGGCCCGCGCTGCATTAATCAGATGTATCTGCACTGAGCGTGACAGTCTCCCTACCTTACGAGAACTGGAGTGGATCCTCTGCTTGGAGTCCAGTGCTGGGCTGCTATGCTGTGACGGAGCTCCATCCATACATGCATTGCATGCCCTGTAGAGGTGCCGGGAGCCAGAATGTGACGTCACTCCGGTCCAGGCACCTCTACAGGGCACGTGAGGGAACTGTAAGCATTGCACGTATGGATGGAGCTCCCTCGCGGTCATAGCTCCAGCCCACCCCACCTCAAGCTGACACTCGGCGCCAGGCAGCATACTTTGAATGGCTGCTCAGCGCAAGAAATGACATTGCTACGCTAGGGGGAGTCTAAGGAGCCTCTCACCTAGAAAAGTGGAAGGCACATGGCGACCCACTGAACACGGGGTTGCCACCCACTTTTGGGTCACGCCCCACCAGTTGAGAACCAAGGCTCTAATGCACATTGTGAGAAGCTCGCATTGTGCAGTGAAATCAGAGGAAGCCATTTCAGTCCAGGAGAGGAGCTGGTACAACTGTGCAATACTGAAGTTAAGGCCGGAGTTATATGTACAGTAATTGCTACCTAAGCCTATTTGTAATCTAGTGTTAATCGAAATAAATTTTTTCATTAAATCTTTCGTTAGTTGAGATTTTTTTTTTTTAAATTTGCATTTAAATCCTTGCTGTCACCAAGGAGACCGTCTGAGATATCCACCTCCTCAGTGTGCACTTCCACTCCTGAGTCCTGTCCGGCCCCATACTCATCCAATAAAAGCAAACCGTTCCACAGAGTAACATCCAGAAGATGGGTCGGCTTATTTAATGAACAGGAGACAGGTTGTGTGTTCCTCCTTCTCATTTAATAAACCTACAGATCTTTTGCATGTTACTCCATGGACCTCTTTGGTTTTTTTCTAGTGATTTTCTTACACTAGAAAAAAATAATAATCAGATGTGATTTTCCCTGTTTGAGAATATTTTGTACAGCTAAGGTCTGATTAGTAGCTATGGAGATATTTTCCTTTCCTCCTTCTCTTATAATTATGTTTTAAACTGAACCTGCCATTGAATTCTACTATTCAAATCTGTTTCAGAACTAGAGGCAGCAAAATTGGTCTGAATGTACCTTTTAGCCCTCATTCACACGAGAAATGGCCGGCACGTACAGCTCCGTGCTGCGTGCACTGCCGTATCGGGCAGCTCCCGGGAAGGACAGGTGCTGCGTGTGATTAGTACGCAGCCCCTGTCCTGTAAGAGTACGCGGCCGTACGCTGCCCTACGCTCACTTGCCCTGCATGTACGTGCGGGTGTCCGTATTAGTACGCTGACAGGATGGATCCTGTCTGCGTCGGAGCCAGGACACCCGCACCCGTACGGACCTGCACTTGGGGTGAGCGTAGGGCGGCCTATGGCCGCATACTCCCATAGAGACGGACAGGGGCTGCATACTAATTACACGCAGCACCTGTTGTTCCCGGTAGCTGCCCGATACGGCCGTGCACGCAGCACGGAGCTGTACGTGCCGACCTTTTCTCGTGTGAATGAGGCCTTAACCTCTTGCCGTCCGCCCGTAGTAAAAAAACGGATGGACGGCACTGCTGCATTTGCGGGTTGCCGTCTCCAGACGGAAAAAAATTTCTGCTCGCGCACGCCCCCTAGCGGGCACGCACGGGCAGAAAAAAAATAAAACCCCCAGTGGTGAATAAATACCACCAAAAGAAAGCTCTATCTGTCCCCAAAAAAGGGTATAAAATTCATTTCAGTACAGCGCTGCATGACGGAATAAATGTCAGTCAAAGTACCGCAGCGCTGAATACTGAAAAATGGCCTGGATGGGAAGGGGGTTTAACACCGCGGATGTCAACTGGTTAAAGAAGTTGTAAAGTCCCAGCATATACTGTACTATCCTGTTATAACATCAGCATTGTAATAGGAATACATACTGGAGTTGTTTTTCATAATACAATCAAAGCTTACCTGAAAAGATCCCTTTTATGTAGTGAGCGCTGCCTTCTGTCCTCCCATCACTTCCAACAACTTCCTGGATTCCCAGTGTGCTTTGCATCTCTTTCCCTGCTACTTGATGTGATACAATCGCTGGGACTGTAATAGTGCATATTCACATGGCTGAGTGAAATGGTGTCCGTGCATTGAGGGAGTCCATCCTATGGGCATCGTTGTTCGGTGTATCTACTGGGGGCAGAAACTTCAGAAGAGGAAAGGCATAAATCATAGTATACTTGTCCCATGCTACTACCAATATGTCTGTTGTGTCCACCCACGAATCCCGTGTTCTGGCCACAAACCATGGCACCTTCCGATGGAGCATGTAGGCCAGCAGATCCGTGTCCAGAGGGCCCCACCAAAGCCAGATCTGATGAAAGTGCCGAGTCGAAGTTGAATAAACTACTCACCATGGTCCCAACTTACAGGATGTGTGTGTGATGTCACCTCTCTTAATGCTTCATTCTTTTACTCGAAATCGCAGGAGAATTGATTCCTGAGATGGGTTGGGAAGCATTCTCATAGGCTTTAGAGTGTCCAACTATCCCAGGAAGCAGCAATAACGTATTGTGCTTCAACCTTGCCTTCCAGTATCAGGGACCAAGGTTAGTAGTTTTTATTTTTTTTGCTAAATGTTTATTTCTCTTCCCCGTTCATTGAAGGACACAGCTGGATCTCTTAGATTTTGACTGATTGGGTCTGGATCGGGGAAGTGGTCTCTCCATCAGATGGTGTTTCATCAGATGTGTCGTCAGTGGGCCAATCCAGACATGCATCTGTTGGCCTCCAGGCTCAATTAGAAGGAGCTGCAGTTTGTGGCCAGAAAATTTGGGCAGAAACTTTAGAGGAGGACAGGCGTAAATCAGAGACATGGTGCTACAAATGCGCCCGGCCATGGATCCTGTACTGTAGCCACAAACTGCAGCACCTTCTGATTGAACCTGGAGGCGAGAAGATACTCGTCCAAAGGGCCCCAACAAAGATAGATCTGATGAATCACTGCCTGGTGGAAAGACCACTTCCCCCCCCAATCCAGACCCCGACAGTCAAGTTCTAAGGCATCAAGCTGTGTCCTTCAATGGACGCAACGAAAAGGTGTTTTTTCTTTCTTTACTGGTTGTATGGTGGGGGGGCTGGCAGGGAAGTGGACCTTCTGATTTCATTTCTGGAGTTCAGATTTAAAAGTCTGAAAGTGCAAGAACTGTAGAAAAACTGGCCCTTTGGTACTCCGTAGGGATGTCTCCTTGGCACCTCATCATTTTTACATTGGTATACAATAAACTTTTCATTAATACTAATAAAAGAAGATGTGTAAAGACACAAATCTCCAGGCTGTTGACAAACTGAGCTCATTTAGGCCACTATTCTTCTTTATTCACTTAAAAGCTATAAATTCATATAACAGCTGGTATCGTATAAAAAATGAATATCATATACAAATCTGAAAAGCAGATGGTATGCAAAATATACGAGATAAAAGGAGGACAAGCGGAAAAGGAATTACTGGAATCACACTAAGCTGAATTGAACCACAGATTAGCTGAACTTGATATAAATGGATAAGTGGTTTTCTTTATTTTAAGCCAAAGATTATTAAATATATATTTCTGGAGAATAATGTGCGTGAATTCATTATAGTTGGACACAAAAATATAAAAGACCATTTTCAAGGACAGCCAATCAGATGTGCGCTGAATAAAACCCTGTATATCCCATTCAGTTTATCAAGATCCTCACATGTTCTTCAGTGTGACCCAAAATTCCCTTACTATACATTAGAGCGGAAGTCCTCCTAATATTATATGTGGGTGGCCGCTGGTCCAGCATTGTAGGTGAGGGCTCACCCACATTCGAGGCAGCCAGCTGAACGGTCCTCTTTTCTTCAACCTTGACGTCATTACATGCAATGTAGGACCAGCCATGGCTGGAGCACCTCAATGTTAGTTCCCCCTTGACAAATAGGCATATTATCCTGTATATGCTGGTTGGGGATGTCTACAGTTTTATTTGGAGGTGGGGGGGGGGGGGGAAGCCTACAGTTGGGTTTTGAATTAAACCTGACACAAATTAGGGCATGTCAAACCACCCAAATGCTTGCATGTGACGGCCTTCTACAGTTGTAACAAAAATGGCAGCAGCCATAATCTTAGTATAACCGCTTCAGGACATCGGTTATATATGGCGGTCCTGCAACAGTTAATACAGCACTTTGGCGAAATTTGCTCAGTATTTTGTAGGAATACTAGATACTAGATCGATACCTAGTATTTGGGCGAGTACTCGTACTTGCCAAAATACTCTGATGCCTAGCCCGATACCCGAACTCCCGGTATCAGGAAGCCAGGCAGCGAGGCATTACCCACCCCCCGGCTTCTTGATTGGCTGGCAAGCTGGCTCCATGCCCCTCGTCACTTGGTGACGAGGGAAGATGGAGCCAGCTTCCCAGCCAAACAGGAAGCCGGGTAGGGTGTAATGACTCGCTGTCCAGCTTCCTGATTGGTAGAGAAGCTGGCCAATCTGGAAGCCAAGCGGCGAGTCATTACCCGCCCCCTTGCCTCCTGATTAGCCAGAAAGCCGGCTCCATACTTCCTCGTCACTTGGTGACGAGGGAGCATGGAGACGGCTTCCGTGCTAATCAGGAAGCCAGGTGGCGAGTCATTGCACACCACCTGGCTTCCTTAATGGGACTTCCAATATCGGTATTCAGTATCGGCGAGTACCGAAAAAACAAATATCGGTATTCCATACTGAAAAAACGGTAGCAGTGCATCCCTAGTATTTTGTCACTTTTAATTCCAATTTATTTTACTGCTGCAGATTGTCAGTTTTGTAATATTCTTTTTGTAAATAATTTCCTGCACCATTTTTCTTTTCATTAAAATGATATTGTAGAATTGTTCAAGTGATATTAAAGTCCCCCCGTCCCCCCCCACCGCCCAATGCTGCTTTAGGGACTTACCTTAAGTGATGCCCCTTGATCCGATCATCATCTTCTTTCCAGTAATTTTCAGCAGTCCCGCCAGCACTGGTGCCGGTCTCTAAATCAGCGCTGACTCCTGTCTCTTCCTGTCCCATGGAGTCTGTTCGTCGTGCATGCTCACGGCTGCGTGCATTCACTTACAGGAGTCTCTCCTCTTCTCCCCACCAGTGATCTTTATTGCGCATGCACCCGCACACATCCTCCTGCACCGGCCGCTCGAGCGGCAGAGGCAGAAGTAAGTGTTTACCCATTTGGTAACTTTTTTATTTTTTTTAGATGTTTTTGCATATTTCTACTGCTTGCTAGCAGTAGATATATGTAAAATAATGTGACTTTAATGTCACTTTAACTTCATTATCTAAATGCTCTAATCAGAATCCCTGCCTCTTCGAAGAAACCTACCTTCCTGACAAGAAAGTTACCTTCCTGACAATCACCACCCTCTGTGGGGAGATGATCGGGAAGTGAGCAATGTCACACGTCGGCTCTAACTATGAGGATGAGTGTAACTCACTCACCTCATAGTTCTCCTTTAAATCAGCATTGGGGGAGGGGGTGACGTTAATGTCACTTTAACCCCCATACAGCCAGATTATTGCACACAATACCATTGCGCAGTTAATGCATTGTTTGCGCTGTTATTGGCTCCTTTATTGGTACTCTGATTCTAATATCCTGTTTTTGCTGTACCTGACCCACTGAGATTTTGATTCCCTGATGCTATATGTTATTCTGTCTGGCCTCTGCAGGATTCCGCAATAAATGAGTTTTCGAGGTTGCTTGTAAGCTTTCACCACTGTAGCAAGTGATGTGTTCTGACATTAGGCAATGCGCATTATAAAAGCACACCTGATCGTAAAAAAACATTTTATTTTTCGTACCTAGACCAAAGTGAGCGGTTAACCCTTGCAGTGCAGGTGTAGCCCCACTGCAAGGGTTAATAAAAATGTCCCCCGGAATTCTTCTTTAATACACAAAAAAAATAATATGGGGTAATCTTTGTATCCCATAGTTCTTTTTAGGGTCACAGGAGGACATATATAAACCTCCTCCCGTGACCCAAAGCTCAGTATATCGCTGGCTATTGCCCGCTATATACTGAGAGCACGACAGCCAGGACGGACCCCGACGATACTTTCGAGATCCACCCAGCTGGCTGATTGACAGCGGGCTATGCCTATCTAGAGGCAGAGCCAGCTGTGCCCGCCCCCTCCCCTGTCTGAAGAAAGTCACTGCTCTCTGCAGGGACAGGATCGGGAAGTGAGAGAGCGACCATGTGTGTTCTCTCACTTCCCGATCAATAGAGCCAACCTGTGGCAGCTTCTTTGTCACAGGTCGGCTCTAACTATGCGGATGAGTGGAAATCACTCACCTCATAGATCTCCTTTAATGTTTGGCTGGAGTTTGTCTGTAACATTACTAGCTGACGTTTATCGGCGGTTAGGAGAATTATATTACTGCTGGAAATGACGGGTATACGGCCCCCCTTATTATCTAACTGCAGCCCGGTGCCGTGTGCTCCCCTCCGCTATGGTCTGGCTTTCACTGCGTGGGAAGTAGGGCCGTGCACGGACGATAAATGATCCTCATTCCGAGCTGCGTTTTGTTTCTCACTCATTTCATCCATTTCCATAAAGAGCCCTTTCCTCCGCTTTTCTTATTGTCATTTAGTTGTTGTTGTTTTTTTTTGTTCTATGGCAGTACGGGCCATTAATCACGAAAAGCTCACACAGAGCCGCCTCCTGAGTAGATTTCGAATGTGTAGCTCATAAAAGCTACAGAAAAACAAAACTGTTTGGATGCACCCCCTCTTTCTAACACTGTAGAACTCCCCACTGGGGCCGGAGCCACTGAGTGTAAAGGGAATGTTGGTATTTATGGATCGTCTATTGTTTTGTTGTTTTTGAGCAATGGTTCTTGAGAATAATCCAACAGACCATTCTGGAATCTGGAGAAACTTCGGCAAATGCGGCCATCAGATTCCATGCAGAGAGCTGTCTGTGGTCCCTACTAACTCAGGGTCCATTCACACCACATCCAGATCAACTCCAGACCAAACCAGATTGTTTCCAGGCCCAAAATGCATCCCAATGTATCCCTATGCTATTTCTGTCCTCTGTTCCCACCAACGCAGTCCATACCGGACCAGAAAGATACTGCATGTGTCATTTTGTCTGGTCTGGAACGCACTGGCACACATGGAAATGCATCAAAAATGAATGCAAACACACTGGAGCGCACCTGAAAGCCTATATTAATCTAAAAAAAAAAAAAAACAGCTCCGGAAAGCAGCAAAATGCACTGCGTTCCAGATCTGCTCCGGAAAATGGTGTGAACCTGCCCTAACGGATAGCTAAACCCAAAATACAAAATGTAGCATATTGTAATCTGTCATTCTTTAGATGTGGTGGCTGCATTTGTTTTATTTTTATGTCCATCCTGCCAGTAACACACTTCCTGTCCTAGAGTGACAACACTCACTTACTGTCCTGTGTCATTGGAGGAGCAGAGTTGTCACTCTAGGCTGCTCTCCTCACTGCACCCCTCACTTCATATCTCTATTGCATAGGGAGGAGTGGTTCTGTAGTTCTCAGAATATATAAAATGCTGTGTTACATGTATTGAAGGATGAAATTAAATATGATTGTAAGTACTTGTACTCATACATCCATACTCCTACACTCATCATATCAGCATATTTATTGCTATCTGACTCTCCACTGGGGAGATTCTCTCTCTCTCATTTTTGTCCTGGTGATCATTGTCATCAGGACAGGCAGTGATGGGAAACCCCAAATGGAACAAGAATGCAAGAATGGAGGGATAATCTTGCAGTGGGGCCACCAGGTCTGGTGACATCTACAGAAGAGAGGACTTACCCTCACTTTGGGATGATTTTCTTTCACTTCCTGTTGTTTTTCCAGGACAGAAAGTGAAGGAAAATCTGCTCAATGGTAGCAAATAAAAACCCAACACAGGTTCAAATAGACCTGAGGACAGTGGCCTGTCATTGAATGAAAACAAATGGGTGGAGCCAGCTGTGACATCACAAAAGACTCCATCCGACTGTTTACAGTTGTGCACCGCTCTGCACAAATGTAAACGGGTGGGCGGAGCTAGCAGTGATGTCAGCACGAGCTCCGCCCAATTGTTTATATTACGCCGGCATGTGTCTGAATGTAATTTTGCGGTTGGAGTTCGACGCATGCAGACGAGGCGTTTTTTTTTTCTTCATTTCGACTAGTAGCTATTGTCGTGGACAATCAGCTTCATTTTAAAGCTTAACTGTAAAAAACTGAAGAGAGAAGCTGATTGGTTGCCCAGTTTGTCTGCTCCGGAATCCCCCTCATTGTTTTTGATGGTGCCCATCTTTCATTTTCCTGTTGTAGCCTAAAATCCTTCTAAATACATTGAAGGGAATTGGTCAAAATCTGGAGCAGCCGTGCATGGCAACCAATCTTCTCCTCTCTTTCATTTTCAAATCTTAACTGGACAAACTGAAGAGAGAAGCTGATTGGTTGCCATGCACAGGTGCTCCAAGTTTGTCTGCTCCTGTTTTAAAAATTGCAGGGTGTGACATTCCAGTGTTTAAATCCTAATATTATGGCCGATTCTCTTCTAGGTGGAGCAGTTTAAGCAAGATCCAAGTCCACAGAAATGTCTTCATTCTATTTTCCATGTTGACACCGGTGATGAAATCCTGTCGTATAAGGAGTATAGCCATATCCAGGTAAGATATTCCATCTTCTGATCCTCACAAAAAATATATGCTTTCTTTATTGTCCATTGAGGGACACAGACATTGTAGATTATCGTATTCAAGTGTGACATTCCACGAACAGT
>NW_017306274.1:3961021-3992440 GCF_000935625.1 Nanorana parkeri
TGCTATGCATAGTATAAGAAGTCAACGCCTAAAATAGAAGGCTAGATGAAGAAGAACTGATAAAAAGGAGAGAGAACCGTTCAGGACCGGAATCAGGACAGAAATGCACATCTTGGGGAATACTGTACTTAAAGGAGAACTATGGGGTTAAGGCTTTTCCCCATAGTTCTCCTTAGGGTAATGGGAGGACACAAACTAGCGTCCTCCCGTCACCCTAAACTCAGTATACCGCGAGCTGTAGCTTGCAGTATACTGAGGCGCCGCAGCTGAAACGGATCCCGACAATTATGCCGGGATCCGCCCAGCTGCGTGACTGACAGCTGGCTCTGCCTATCTAGAGGCAGAGCCAGCTGTACCCGCCCCCTCCCCGTCCGTTCCGCCAGTCAGCGCTGGTGGATCGGAGCGGGGAATCCAGCTCCTCCCCTGTCACGGCAGAGAGCCGTGACAGGATCGAGAGGTGAGCAAACGCCGGTATGTGTTCGCTCACCTCCCGATCTACTGAGCGTCTCATTGTCACAGGTCGGGTAGAACTATGAGGTGAGTGAAACGCACTCACCTCATAGTTCTCCTTTAAAAACTATGGATCTCAATCAAAGAAATGATTGGGACTACATAATAGTTCCAAAAAAAAAAGGAAGAAGTATAGTTAAAGTTTTTCTAAACAGAGCCGAGGAAAGAGCGTCCAACCCTTATAGGACACTAGCAAAAAACTGAGGCGTGACGGTTGGAGGGTAGGGATTATACAGGGTCTGGTTATTTGTTTTCCAGTGTCCCTATCTCCCGTGGTTGGCAGTGAAACCCGTTGTATTAGATTATCTACAATTCCCAGGTCACTCGATGGATGAAAAATAAGATTTTCACACTTACTGTAAAATCTTGTTTTTGATCTTCATTCAGGGACATTGAGATTCTGCCCCCATGTTATTAACATTATACTCCTGTAGGTGGGAGTATGACCCATTTGTACAAGATCATCTACAATTCTATTGCCCCTCAACGGACTTTAACAGCCAATTTCAAAGCCAGCTTCCCAGCCAATCAGCATTGAGACGGCCAAACAGCATGGAGCCGGCTTCCCGGCCACTCAGGAAGCCTAAGCGGTGGATGCTTATCCTAGTACAGTTAATTTAGGGCAGGGGTGGGCAATTCTTGCTCTCCAGATATGGTGGAACTATAAGGCTTTGCAAGACTGGCAGTTACAGGCATGACTCCCAGAGGCATGTTGGGTTTTGTAGTAGTTGTAGTGGGATTTTAGGGGCCAGAGTTGCCCACCCCTTTAGAGAAAGGCATGACCCAGTAAGAAACTGAAACAAAGGAGCTCATTCATAAATCAGCGGTAAGGCCATTCCATGGGTTACCATTGTTTTTTAAAAAGCTCTGCACATGTTATAAAACACAGTTTTGGCATTTATAAATGTCCTTAGAGCTCTGCTGGTTTTGCAAATGAGAAAAAGGCCGGGGAGGTGATCCCATTCCATCCCATGTGATGTTAAGTAGAGAGAACTCTGTGGGGCTTTGTAGGTTGCATACTGTGGCCCTTATTTTATGAATGGGCCATAAGATACAGGCCGGGGTGAGATTATCTTTACGGGACTATATCTATGGCTATCTGTTCTCTATAAATGAGCCCCTAAATCAGTGAGGTGCACAGGAAAGTTTTTTCGGACTAATAAAGGTAACAGTAGGCATCTTGTGATGTCTGCTTTTGGTAAATAGTTTTTGATTTTGATAGTTTAAAATGAAGGCATTCACAATGGGGCCCATTCACACTTCTTTGTTGCAGTCACATGCCATACATGTGATTTTTGAATGGCAACCACGATAATGCATTGTTGTAAAATAATGGTACCACTTTCCAGTCTGTTATCTAAGTTGGCAGCCCATACAATTGAATGGGCTGCCTTGATGTGGTGTGTGTCAACGCAATGCAAGCTACCAGATAGGTGTGAATGGGCCCTAAGAAAAGCTCCGACTTCAGATTGTATTTTTAGGACTCTTAGGAACAAAATGAGCAATGCTGAATGACACATGTATTGTGTCTTTGAAATGCTTCGGTATAAATTCTTCCATCCTTTCTTTGTGTACTCGCACCACCCATTACTTGAGCACGTTACAATTAATGTCTGCACTGTAACCATTCACACATTAAGTGTTGTTTGCCAACAATAGGAGCCAACTCGTTAACCAGCCCACGTAAATGTGTTAAGAGCACATAAAAGCAGATTTATCAGGTTTTTACATAGAGCTCTGCGTTTCTGTACGTCCCACTGCAGGTAGCCCATCTATTGTCATGGTTGAGGACAGACTGCTGTGTCCCCAGATACCCAGCCTATTGTTTAAGCCATTATTCAAATTGTTCTTGTACTTTTCTTGCCAATAATACTGTCGCGTAGATAAATGTGAAGCTGTTTGCTTTAAGCGATTCGAAATAATTACCCGGAGGTCTATTTTGTGTTTCTGAGCAAAAGTTAATGGTTGGCTTTGTGAGACTCTCAGCTTCCTGTAAGAGACACCATTTCCTTCTTTTCAAAAGGCCTTGGGGCACCTTAGACAGTAAAACCGGCGTAATGCTTTAATTGGAATGGCTTTTCCACCCATGCCGTCTCCAGTGTAGGCTCCTTTAGGGTCGCCAGGACCCCTGCAGTACACTCGCTCTTTGCAGTCGTCATCTATGGAGAATGGAATTGCCCTGACAAGCTGTCCACTCCTCTCAAATGGCCCCCTTTTTGAGATGGGCATCACCCACTTTGGATCTGGCCGTATCCCATCTTAACAAAGCCTTAACCATCCCTGTAGAAGATGCATCAGTGTTTAAGGACCCCATTGACAAGTGATTGGAGGCTCCTTCTAAAAGCTTCTTCTTCCTCTGGCAGAACTGATTCATGCTGGTGATAGGAGGTGGCCATACAAGTAGAAACCCCACCTCTGCTGAGTCAGACTTACAGCTCTGTAATCAGCAAAAGCTCATGGTCTCTTCTGATTGTTGAGCTCAAGCTGTGACTCAGCTGGGGGGCATATTGGGTCTCTGAAGAGAGACCACTGCTTCCACACATCTCCTATAACAGGAAACATTTTAATTATTACCCGCCATTGCAGGTCTATTTTTGTAATACTTTTTTTTTGGTTGGAAGGTCGTTATTGTAACCTGCATGCACTGCCCTACGGCCATGTTTAGAGTCGGTGAAAATTTTGGTTTGTAGTGAATGTTTGGATGGCCCCAACCAGTTGCCTAAGGGTCTGTTCACACCAGGTTTGTTTATTAATAATGCGGGAGGTGCTTTGCGCTGCCATATATTTGAATGGCCCCCTTAAAACACACTTCCTGTCTGCAATAAGATCGACCGTGTACACAATGCTTGGTACCCAAATACCGTGCAATGTGGTGCGCTTAAAAAAAATCCTGCATGCACTGTATTTCCAACCACCCTGCAACGCACAGTATTGCGATATTGAGCGTTGCAGTGTGGTTGAGCGCATTGCAGGTGGGAGGTGCATTTGGGGTGCCATTCAAATGAATGGGAATGCAAAGAAGCTCTTGCATGGCAATGCACTGTAGGTGTGAACAAGCCATAAAATAGTAAGCACCTCCATGATCCTGCTTGACAGCTGTTATGCCCGGTAGAGTGCACCCTGGATGCTCCTGTAGTACATACAGAGCCAACATCAGTGGTCGCTGCCTGAGGCCTACCGCCACCTACCACTTTCACAGAACTATTTGTTAGTGACACCACTCATCAGAATGATGGGCCAGTAGTAGGTGAGCCATATTCAGTGACAACCAAAGCTGATTGCATTTGCACTGCAGACCCTTCAGAGTTTCGATGTTGTTCTACAGGACAGTGAGGCTGGTATACAATTGCTTATTGTTCCTGCCCATTAAAATGTGGCAAACATCTTCTCTTTAAGCAGTAACATTTTGTAATTGCACTATTTAGGAAGACAGAATTCAAAAACAATGTCAGGCTAGCAGCAGGGGCCAGCTAATCTGCCATATGTGGTGTTGCATAAAGGTCAGCAGATAAAACATGGAAATTAATTAACGATTACCTTTTTTAATGTTTTTTTCTCTCTCTCTCTCTCTCTTTACTTCCAGATAAATGCGGTGTCTCTCTTCTTGCTGTATTTGGTGGAAATGATATCCTCCGGACTGCAGATCATTTACAATACAGACGAGGTATCCAGTCTTCACCAATTCCATTATACTTGATCAATGAGTTTTTTAATTAATTCTTTCCCTGCACCACTATGCCGCTTAATTATATTTCTTGTATGCAGTCAATAGGCATCAGGCCGTTCATGTAAGGACTCTGATGTATAATTAAGAGATAGCAGAGTGGTGAGGTTTGCAGAGGAGAAAGTTCAGAAGAAAAGGCTGTGTCGGGTTTTGAGAACTTGACTATTCGTTAATGGTTTCTGAGTTGGTAACATAACCTAAATCTTTCTTTATAGGAAAATGCAACCGTTTGTATGCCCCTTTTTTTTGTATGGTGTTTCCAAGCTTTGAACTGGGCCGAGGATCAGATATTTTTCATCAGATTCCTTTTATGTTAACTGAATTCATGCTAAGTAATGTGCAGGTGTAACACTTCCAGGTATTTGATACCTCCAGCTCCACATATTGTTTTCTGAGTCCGATTAGGGGACAGATGTCAGGCCAGCAGCACCTATTACATAGTATGTAAAATGAACTGAGGTGGCAACTATGCATTCCTAATACGTAACACTTAAAGGAGATGTAAAGTCCCAGCATATCCTCCTCCTGTTATATCATCAGCATTGTAATAGGAATACATGCTGGAGTTGTTTCTGATAATGCAATCAAAACTTAAAGGAGAACTATGGGGTCAGAGCTTTTCCCCATAGTTCTCCTTAGGGTAACGGGAGGACACAAACCAGCGTCCTCCCGTTACCCTAAGCTGCAGCTCGCAGTATACTGAGACGCCGGAGCGGATCCCGACATCGATGTCGAGATCCGCCCAGCTGCGTGAGTGACAGCTGGCTTTGCCTATCTAGAGGCAGAGCCAGCTGTACCCTCCCCCGTCCGTTCTGCCAGTCAGCGCTGGCGGATCGAAGCGGGGAGGGGGGAATCCAGCCCCTCCCCTGTCACAGCAGAGAGCCGTGACAGGATCGAGAGGTGAGCGAACGCCGGTATGTGTTCGCTCACCTCCCGATCTACTGAGCCGACCTGTGACAGTCTCATTGTCACAGGTCGGCTAGAACTATGAGGTGAGTGAAAAGCACTCACCTTATAGTTCTCCTTTAAGTAAAAAATTCCCTTTTATGTAGTGAGCGCTGCCTTCCATCTGCCCATCACTTCCAACAACTTCCTGGATCCCCAGTGTGCTTTGCGTCTCTTTCCCATATGCTTCATGTGACGCAATCTCCATTTCTTAAGACTACATATCCTATCATGCATTGCTTCCAATAAACAATATTAATGTTACATTGTTCTGGGCATACTCTGGGCAGAATTATACTTAACCCTTGCAGTAGGGCATCCCCTGCACTGCAAGGGTCAAGTGTTCGTTTTCATCTAGGGACAAAAATAAAAAAAAGTTATACTTACCTGAACCAAAGAGCTGGCTGGTTGCTTCTCTGGTCTCTGCCGCCTGTCTCCTCTTCCGTCCAGTGACGTAATGGAATGTCTGATGACGTATGATACACTGTATAGGACATGATGGCTCATAGAACCTTAGCTTGTTAAAGACGTCACCAGCACACCATATTGAAGTGAAGAACATGTCTGTTGATTGACGCTTCATGTCAAAACAAATGACATTTTGGGGCCACACATGGTCCCCTTCATCAGGCTTGAAATGTCACAGATGTGTTCTTCACTTTAATTTAGTGTACTGCGCCATCCGCGGTCACTTCCGGCACCCACGCTGACAGGGATAACTGGTAAGGAGTGCAGCAGGATTCTGAAATACATCATAGAACCTTAGACCGCTATCCTTTCCTTGACTGAAAGGGATACAAGGATGTAGTTCTGTTTTAGGTCCCTGTTCACACCTAGGGGTTCTGTGTACAAGGTCCAAATGCAGAAAAAAAATTGCGCTTTGACGTGTGTTAATGGAACGCATCAAAAACGTGCAAGCAATTGCAGTGCCATTACATAAATAATGGTACCCCAAACGCGCCTGGGAAAACACGCATTAAAATGCACGGGGGGAAAACGCAGGATGCGTGGAGCAGTATCTGCTACATGAGCTACTTTCCCGCCTTTGTCTCACGTGCAGAACCCATTGAAATCAATAAGTAAACGTGGGCACGAACTCTCGTAGACACGGCACGCATTCCCTCTATTGGGGACTAAGTGATACACCAGCCTTTTAAATTAAAATAAAAACTTCCTTTACCTTCCCTGACTGAGGCAAATCCTTCTTCCTTTGTGACTCACACGCTCCCCCTCCCCGGTGTTCTAGCAAAGTTTGTGACTAGGTTGGAATGTGTGACCGCCCAGTTTCTCGGCAGTGGAATGTGTGACCGCCCATTAGGTGAAGTATTCCAACGCTTTGTCGACTGTTCCAGGGCAGATCAGCTCACTGCGCATGTGCAGGAGAACCGATCATCTGCCCTGGAACAGCTGATCAGTCTCAAATGTCACTTCTATTGGACTTTGTGAGTTCCGCAGAGGGGGGTGATTCACAAACAGTAACTGCAGGAGTGTTACAATCAGCCAGCTACGCAAATATATAGAAATATATATTACAAATATATCTGCGGTGCTCGCATGTGCACATGTGCAGTGAGCCGATCTCCTCTGGAACAGCCGACAAAGCGTTGGAATGCTTCACCTAATGGGTGGTCACACATTCCACTGCTGTCAAACCGAGCGGGATTACGTTGGAATCTCTGACCGCGTCACCGGTCACACATTCCAACACAGTCACAAACTTTGATAGAACACCGGCACGGCAGCTCACAGTGGGAGGGGTTTCAGCAACAGAGGCGGCCCGGCCAATCCAGAAAACAGTGGGAGGAGCTAGGTGTGCCCCACTGCCGATTGACGAGCAGCAGGCTTGTCAATCAGCAGCAACAATGCTGACAGCTGCTAATTCTACTATAATATTTAGTAATTTCAGAATATGATCTCACAGTAAATCCTCTCTACTTTCCCTTTAAGATTTAAATGCATCTGCTTTTTATTGTATTTATGAATTAAATTATTCAAGTCCTTTTTATATCGTTTTTTCTAATTTATCTCAGGAGTCATTCTGCTCGGCAATTATCTAACAAAACGTGTTGGTCCCGGGTGACAGCAGGAAGCTTTGTCTTGTAATATCAATTTTACATGTAAAGCATTGCGAGCTTTTTTTATTTTTTTTTTCAATCCGTGTAATTTCAGGCTTGGTCTCTACAGTAACACTAAAAAGGAGTTTGTTTTCCAAGTTAGTTATAAGTTTAGAACATCAGCGCCACGTAAAGGAATTCTAATGCGTCTCCATGGTGATAGAGAATATAGAGATTAGAGCGGGTAATTAATTTTTATTTCCGAGCTGAAAGAAATCCGACTGATATGTGAAGGAAATTTCAGAAAACCGGTAATGCTTGTAGATTAGGACATATGTTGTTTGTTGCCTGCGGCTTCAGGCCTCACAGAGTGTTCTTTAATGTATCGGGAAATAAGCGTCGACGAGTTCTAAGCCAAGACCACACAATGGCGTCTCTGCCTGAGCCGACTGTCCTCATTGTAGCTTAAATGTTTGATTGAAGGTTATTAATTACTCTGAAATCTTAAAGTGATAACAGAAACAATGTTTTTACGCTATTTAAAAGCCGATGAAATCACTTGCAATGGATGCTGGGCCTTGATGTTTAAGGGAGAACTATGAGGTGAGTGATTTTCACTCACCTCATAGTTCTAGCCGACCTGTGACAATGAGACTGTCACAGGTCGGCTCAATAGATCGGGAAGTGAGCGAACACATACCGTCGCTCGCTCACTTCTCGATCATGTCCCTCCAGAGAGCCGTGACTGTCACTCACCGCTCCCTGCAAGGATCCCCTGTCCGATCCTCCAGCGCTGACTGGCGCAACGGACGGGGGAGGGTACAGCTGGCTCTGCCTCTAGATAGGCAGAGCCAGCTGTCAATCACGCAGCTGGGTGGATCTCGACAGTAATGTCAGAATCGGTCCCGGCTGCGGCGTTCTCAGTATACCGCGAGCTGTAGCTTGCGATATACTGAGCTTTGGGTCACGGGAGGAGGCTAGTTTATGTCCTACCGTGACCCATAGGAGAACTATGGGGAAAAGCCCTAACCCCATAGTTCTCCTTTAACCAGTTGACATCCGCGGTGTTAAACCCCCTTCCCATCCAGGCCATTTTTCAGTATTCAGCGCTGCAGGAAAATCGCAAACTTACCCTTGCAGTGGGGCTTCCCCTGTATTGCAAGCGTTGTCAAGAGGCTGAAATAAAGCAGATATACTCACCTGATCCTCGATCCCATGGTGGTCAGCACTGCCCTCTCTCTCCCTCTGCACCGGCCATGGGTAGTGCACTGCAAGGGTAAGTTTTATAAATTCCAGGACTTCTTCTTTAACCAGTTGCCGTCCGCCCATAATAAAAAATACGTGCAGACAGCGCATGCTTCCTAGCAGCTGGACGTACATTTACGTGATTTTTTTCCTGCGTGAGCAATATTCTGGCTGGGAATCTAAACAGCCGGTACCGGCTGTTACATACAAGCGTTCGACCGGCTCTACAGCCGGCCGATCACTTGTATGACTGCATGTAGTGTAAGCCCCCCTCCATTGCCACGGTCCCCCTCCGCTGGTTATCCCGGGCTCCACTGTTCCCCCTGGGACCGGCATAGCAGCTGCCTGTACAGAGGAGGGAGGAGAGGTCAGCATTTGCACATACAAACACAAACACGTGTCTGGTGCGCCTACGCACAGAAATGGCGATTGTGTTGCACCTGTAACGTATCACCATGAACATCGGAGTGTGAGCAACAATTCTAGCGCCATCAATCACTTAACACTAAACTGATGAACGCTTTTAAATCGTCGCCCATGCGCAATTTTATGTACAGTAGTTTTTGGCGATTCCGCAGGCGCATGCTATTTTAAGGCTTCACATGTTTGATGTCTGTTTACCCGAATGACCCCGTTTTTTAATATTTTACCCAAAAATTGGGCAATAATAAATGGTTCATAACATAATGTAGAGAAATAGTTTTTTTTTTTGTAAATTTCTGGTACTTTATATAGTGAGAAATAAAAAACCCCAGAGGTGATTAAATGCCATCAAAAGAAATGTGCTCTATGTGTCCCCAAATAAATTATATAAAATTAATTACAGTACACCGTTGCATGACTGAAAAAATGTCAAAGTACCATTTTGTATGGATGTTCCTCAAGCACTCCTAACAGCGCCTGGCAACAAAGAAAAAAAGGACAGCGCTCTCGTGGAGGTGTGGAGCATGTGTGGATGTGGTCAGTGTGGAGTGCTGCTCTAAGAACAGGAGAAGGAACCTGTGAACGTGGTAATGGAGCAATAAGACCTCTACTAACAGCGCCTGGAACCAGTAGTCAATAGTAGCACCAGTAGTGCTCGCAGTGATGAACACGGATGGCGCCGTGTAACTTCAGGTTCAGAAAAGTGGGGAATCACCAGCACTCAGAAACGTTCGTTTTAGATCTCAGTGATCATTTCTTGATGTCACATGTATCAGAATAGCCAACGTTTCGGGGCCATGCAGGGTCCCTTCATCGGGGTGACATAGTGCCTTGTGTTATTAATCTTAGTGGTGAGACAAGTTGTTTTACATGCTGGTTTGTGAGTGTGCCATGATGCCTTTCTACTGTTTACTGTTTAAAGCCCAATTCGTGTGCACCTTACTGTATAACTGGTGACAAATTGTTGAGTGCGTTTGTCGTTTGTTTTGCTTGACCGATTTGGTGCAGCGACGCATGGGGGTTCTCAGCTGCCATTGGGATGTGCGGGATCCCTTGTGTTTTCCTGTGCCTTTAAGGAGGCCGGGCTTCCTCCTGACAAACCTGCACCCAATTTGAAATCTTCTGCCCCCATGTGCTCCAAGATGGAGACTCTCATAGTTTAGAGTTAGGACCGCACTATAAGAGGTGCCTTGGCACGGTTGTGCAGCTTTCACAATTTCTGCTGAAGACGTGTATCCAAACCTCTGTTATTAACCTTAGTGGTGAGACAAGTTGTTTTACATGCTGACTTGTGAGTGTGCCATGATGCCTTTCTACTGTTTATAGTGCCTTGTGTGGCCCCCGAAACGTTGGTTATTCTGATACATGTGACATCAATACATGATACATGATCACTAAGATCTAAAACGACAGTTTCTGAGTGCTGGGGATTCTTCACTTTTCTGAAGTCAAAGTACAATATGGCCGGGACAGGAAGGGGGTTTAACCCCCCTGTCATCAAGTGGTTAATCTGCATCAGGTCAGCTTCCAAATACTTGTCTACAGAGGATCAGCAAAGCTTGTCACGATGTGGCAAAATTGGATCCACCCTTTCACTTCTCACCGGTCCCAAGACAAAGGTCTGAAGCAGAGCGGTGGGGCTGATCTTCAGAGTACAAGCTCCTGGAAAAAGACCCACCCACTGCACCTGTGAGGAGCTCTGTGAAATCTGGCTGCTGAGGATAATACAGCAATCAGACAACAGTACACTGAGTGATCCTTCTGACTTTATAACAATGGCAATTGTTATTCCTAGCTAGCATTGGCTTTCTGTCTGCATGTGATAAAACTGAATGACTGTTTTGCACAGCACGTATTGTGAAATCCTATCGGACGTTACAGAAACAAGTCTTGAGCCAGATTTGTTTGGTTTTGTTTAAGTTACCCCGGCATAGTTCTATCTGCATCAGGTTCCGTGTTCTTTCTAAAAAAAAACTGCCATGCAAGTCGGTGAAAAGAAAAAAAAAAAAAGAATCCCATTTGTTTGGATTTTTCCCCCCCTCTATTGAGCAGCGATTACAATTTCATTCTCAGCCCAGGTTTTCCCGATCTTATGCTTTTAAGAAATGCATTTCCTCGCTGCAGCCGACAGACAGTCTATTACCGGGAGATTGCTCTAGCTTTTTTTCCACCTTATCATTCACCGGCAACCGCCTCGCCGTCTTGTTCCTAAATCCATATTCCGACCGCACGACTCGCTAAGGAGCGAGCTGATTATGTACAGCGTGTTTGCTGGGAGACGAAACGCGCCTCAGACTTATAAACAGAATTTACGAATATAGTGTTTGCCCTCGAGAGCCGCGCGTTATGTTAATAGCGTTATGGATTTTGCGTGCGTGCCGCCCTCGATGTAAAGCCCTCTTCCATTTATTGAACGGAAGGCACTCTTTAGTGGAATTAATAAATCATTCAATATTTACAGTGTGCTTAAACTTTCGAGAACCTTAACCCAGGTTGTTGTTGTTTTTTTTTAATTAGGCAAGTTGTTGGCGGTTGTAGGAATACTAGTAACTAGTTGACGTCGGCCATAGCGGGTCCCCATGCACAAGCATTTGGTTCCCCTTGGTTTTGCTCCGTTTATTCACATTCCATCTTACCTTAGATTCTCCAGAGCTCTCGGAAGGGGGCCTGCAGGACATTTTAGTGGGCCTTTCTCATCAGGCTCTACCCCAGGCAATCCAGTTGTTCTCTCTAGCATTACCCATGGTGCACTGCTGACTTTTTTCAAGCACTGTGGATGCTGCTATAATGCCACTGCGAGGAAAGTGATAATAAAGTCAAAATCACTTACAATGGATGCTGCTCCTTGATGTTTAAAAGTTTTACTTTCCTGCAGATTGAGCTGATTCCTTGCTTAGCATTAGGTTTGCTAGAATAGGGGTTTGTTTTAGAGTGACAGGGAGGGTTAGTGTTAGGTTTACTAAAGGGAGGGTTAGTTTTAGAGTTACAGGAAGGGTTAGTGTAAGGTTTGCTAGAAGAAGGGTTAGTGTTAGTTACAGGGGGGGTTAAATTTGGGTTTACTAGAGGGATGGTAAGTGTTAAGAGTTATAACAAGGGGTGTTAGGTTAGGGTTAGTTGTTAGTGTTCGGATTACTATAGGGAGGGTTAGTTTTAGAGTTACAGGGAGGGTTAATGTTGGGTTTACTAGAGGGAGGGTTAGTGTTAGGTTTACTAGAAGAAGGGTTAGTGTTAGAGTTACAGCAAGGGGTGTTAGGTTAGTGTTAGTGGTTAGTGTTAGGATTACTAGGGAGGGTTATTGTTAAGGTTAGTGTTAGAGCTACAGCAGGGGTTAGTGCTAGGTTTACTAGTGAATAGGTTAGTGTTAAGTTTACTAGAGGGAGGTTTAGTGTTAGAGTTGCAGGAAAGGTTAGTTTTTCAGCAATGGATAGTGTTGAGATTGGTGTTAGATTCACAGAAAGGAGAATTACGGCGATGGATAGTGCTGAGGTTACAGGAAGGCTAGTGCGTATTAGGGGTCCTAGCCGTAGAGTTTTTTCCTTTGTCATATGTAGGCTGCCATTTCTGATCTCTGCTTCTAAACAATGCTAGGTGCTCGGCTGGCATGCTGATCTGTAGCAATACTTTCTGAGTCGCCATGTTGAAACAAGTTTGCCTATGTAGAGTTCCACCATCACTCTGACTTGTGGGCTATTTCTAGGTCAGTGGCTGAGAAATACTGAGGTCATAGGATCAACAAGACAGACAGGCAACTTCAGGAGGCGGTCTCCATTAGTATCCTTGTATGTCAGCTCAGGTTTCCTTAATCCTACACTTCAGTAGAAATATATGTCGGCATGGAGATCAATGCTACCACAGCAATATGTGCATATGTAATATTGTGGCAGACTTCTCATGTCCAAAACTTAGAATATCAGCATTGAAAGTATTGGCAGCAGCATAAAATGTCCCAGATTATTGGCAGTGAGAAACCTGTCTACAAAGAAGGTCTTCTTCCAAGTAGTTGCCTTGCACCTCAACCACGGCCCCATGAGGGCTCTTCATTTAGGTCACTAGGGCCTCCATGAAGACTCCATAGCAAGGTCTAAAGCTGGCCATCCAGCTATAGATTTTCTATAGACTTTTTTTCTATCAGCCTATGGTCAGATGGAAAAAGATTCCTCCATCTACGCTAAACTGTGTGGATGGAGGAATCTCCCACTGGGCCAAGCTTCAGTATCTTGCTAGTCGGCCCCGCTTAGCCGTCAAACTACCTGAACAATGCCTGAATCTAATCAGATTATTCAGTTATTTTGAGAGCCAGTGGGGCCGACTAGCAAGATACTGAAGCTTGGTCCAGCGGGAGATTCCTCCATCCACACAGTTTAGCGTAGATGGAGGAATCTTTTTCCATCTGACCATAGGAAATATGCAGATAATCTATAGGTGCATGGCCAGCTTTAGCCTTGTCTGGCAATCTCAGTCAAGGTCCTCTTAGGGTGTGCAATGCTTATTTCATAGAACATACTCACACCAAAGATTACCACCTAAGTATAGTAAGAGCACCCTGTTTGATTAAGGCAAAGTTTTTTCGGAGGTGGCCATATGAATTGAAGGTCGAGTCTGCCTGAATTCTTTTTTTTTTTTCCCCTCAGACATTTATTTCAGAAATTAAGTTATATGATAAGCAGCTCAGAGCAGTTTGCAGGATTTGTTACTGCTTGACTTTCTGGGACCGGGACCCATAATTCTATTCTACTTCTTCACCTGGCCTCTAAGATCATGACATTTTTCTTTGATCTTTCCATATTTCGGAGCATTACTCAGCATTGATGTTTTGAGTCTTGAGAGTGAAATTGCTCTCCTCTCATCCTTTCATCATGGCTTCCCTTATGTCTGGACTTTGATTACCCGGCCCTGCTGTATTTTGTACTTTCAATCCTTTTCACATTATATTTCCTCCAGTAGGAATTTGATTTTTTTTTTCCCATGTCCCCATCCTCTCCTGTCATTTCTTCATCTCGGCAACGGGCCCGGTGGTCCCCTAAGACTTTCTTCTTTTAAGTTGAAGCCAGAAGTTTTGTTGCGGAGACTTTGCATACACGGTTTCACTGTGACAAATGACCCTGTAATGCGAGCTCTAATTGTTTTACATTATACAATGTAAGGGATTCCGATATTCCCTGCAAATGTGGTGAAGCAACAGTGGCCATATGTCTGCATTAATGATATCGGCACCCCGCTGGCATCCCTCGTTGCTGCAGTTTGTCTACTTTGCAATCATTTTTTTCTACTTTGCTTCGTTAAGTACATTTTTTTGTTTTTTTCTTGTGTTTGTTTTAGGTCTCAAAAAGTATGTGTAAACCCACTAACTAAATTCTCATATAAGAGATTCAAATAATATCTGGTGATCCTGGCAAGGTCCTTTTTTCAGGCACTTCCTGTTACAGGTTGACAGGGTCCTGTCCCAGTCTATCTATCCTGCCCATGTATTGTAACCCTGTCACATATACACTATATTGCCAAAAGTATTGGGACGCCTGCCTTTAGACGCACATTAACTTAATGACATCCCAGTCTTAGTCCGTAGGGTTCAGTATTGAGTTGGCTCCGCCCTTTGCAGCTATAACAGCTTCACCTCTTCTAGGAAGACTGTCCACAAGGTTTAGGAGTGTGTCTATGGGAATGTTGGACCATTTGTCAGGTACTGATGTTGGAGGAGAAGGCCGGGCTCGCAGTCTTCGCTCTAATTCATCCAAAAGGTGTTCTATGGGGTTGGGGTCAGGACTCTGTGCGGCCAGTCACGTTCCTCCACCCCAAACTCGCTCATCCATGTCTTTATGGACCTTGCTTTGTGCACTGGTGCGCAGTCATGTTGGAACAGGAAGGGGCCATCCCCAAACTGTTGCCACAAAGTTGGGAGCGTGAAATTGTCCAAAATGTCTTGGTATGCTGATGCCTTAAGAGTTCCCTTCACTGGAACTAAGGGGCCAAGCCCAACCCCTGAGAAACAACCCCACACCATAATCCCCCTCCACCAAACTTTACACTTGGCACAATGCAGTCAGGCAAGTACCGTTCCCCTGGCATCTGCCAAACCCAGACACGTCCATCGGATTGCCAGACAGAGAAGCGAGACGCTTCAGCAAATCCTCAGCACTAAAGATACAAATGGTAAAAATAGTATTTTTTTTAAATGACTGTTGTTTATGGTCTGTGTATGAGTACCTAGTGACCTGAGAGCTCTTCAGATACCTTGTCTTTGGAGTCTAGAAAGTTAGATGTAATTAGTACAGACAGCTGCCATCTGCCTCAAACTGAATGGTTTTTTTTCACATTGTCTTTGTCGGATCTGTGTGTAACATTCCTTTCACTATTCCAGGTGTCGTTCATCCAGAACTTGGTGTTTTGCGTTGAGAGAGCGTACCGCGTGCCAGACTTTGGGATCTGGGAGAGAGGCAGCAAGTACAACAACGGCAGCACAGAATTGCATTCAAGGTATTTGCACACAGCTCATTCCATTATTTCTTCACTCTGATGGGCTAATTAAGTCACAGGCCCATTTGATTTGGCTATTATTCCTTATGGCAGGCTTTATGGACGCTCCACATAAATAGATTGGATTAGCAAAACTCCGTAATGAAGGAGATGAAGACTGAGTAAGCACAGCTAAATTATAGCCCCTTCAGCTACAGGGAACAATGCACTTCTCATTTCTTTCATTTGTCGCTGAGGAGTTCAATCTATCCGTTCTGCAGTTCACTGGACTAGATTACTTCATTATTGGGCTTAAAAGACCCCACCAAGCGTCATTTGCGTCCAAACTGACCACATGACATATCCACTTAGTAATTTCAGGCAGACACCCTTTTTGTCAAAAACATTTATTGGGATCATTCAGGCTGCAGCAGTCATACAACAGGAAAAAAGGAATTGCTTGTTCCAAAGTCTTTGCTGGATAGGATTCAATCAATGAAATCAAGCGTACAAAAAACTAGTTATGTTCCCTCAAACCAATAAGAGCTTTTGTTAATGTGCTTGCTGCATCAGGATGATGTGGGATGGGCACAGACCCACTGTAACTCCTGACACCTAACTGCTAGTGATCCTAAAGAGGACCGGAACTCAAAAAGAGAAGAATTATGAAAATGTTAATCATGCCTAGTAAACGGAAAGATCTTATTTTTGTGTTGAATTCCTTTTGAAAAACAACAGTGCACTCCCTGTGCTTAGGCAGTCCTGTGCCTGCAGCGTGAGATCATCTAAGACACTGTTGCCTCTGACTGTTAGTCTCACCAGAATGGGAGTGAGATTTGGTGCTGTCACTACTATGTTGCTCACTGTTCTCTTTGCTGGAGTGGAAGCTGTACTTGATTACCTGCAGCACATGCATGCCTTTGCTTTATTCTTCCTGTGAATCTGTGCTTCCTGCACCTTTACCATTGCTTCTAGTATTTCCTTTACCGGTCATCAGGGGAGTAACCCTGACATGAGGAAGCAAAGCCCTACTCCTCCACCAAGATGGCCACTTCCACTCAGCGATACAGTGCAAAACAAGGCATGTTAAGTCGGTAATGAGGAAAGATCAGATACAGGGAGCCTACAAGCAATACCGTTGACTAGTCCTTTGCTTTTTACTTGCTTTTTCTGGACACAGCTTCCTTAGTTCTGGTTCTCTTAAGACCCCATTCACACTTAGCGACATACCTTTTGCAGCAGGTCCGCACAGCCGGGATAGCGCGACTTTCGGGGCGACGTTCCAGGGACGATCCAGCTATGGTAGCGCGAACTTCTCCGTCGGGCTCCATAGAAAAAAGGCAAAATCGCGCAAAATCCGCCGGAAAAAAGGGTCCGGTAGAAGCAACTTGCGACCGCGACGCGCGACATGGAGTTAAGACAGCTCCATTGAATAGCATTGGCCGACGACTTCTCGCGATATCGCGCGATAATTCACTACATGTGAACGGGGCCTTAAAGAAGAACTATTATCTTTTTCAGTTTAAATAATCTAAATGCATATCAGTTGGATCAAACCAAAAGGCGTGGAAAGTTTTACAGTTGGTTTTAGTTAGATGCACCCACAGCCTGAATAGGAAAGCTGCTTCCCTTCCAGTAGAGATGGACACCTGCTCTCTATATGAAAGCAGTGCCATGGTCTGACACTCCCCCTGCTGAGTCAGAGCTAGGTCCCCAGTCAGCAGGAGCATGAGTTTTGGCAGCAACCAAACCAGCTGCAGACAAGTCTGAAGTACTTCCAGCACAACTCAATACAAATTTCAAGCTAAAGGGATTTCTCTCAGTAAAGCGGACCAGAAATTCTACCAATGCATCCCTCTATGTATGATGATTAATAATAACATAGACATGTCGGGTGTAAAATGCTGCGATCGTGAAATACTTACACTTGCAGAGCTTTCACTTCCTGCTTTGAAAGGGCAAAATGACTTCAGTTTGCCAAAGCAATGCACACTGGGATTGCTCAGCATCAGCAGAGCATTGCTGGGAAATCTCATCTGTAATCTCATGAAATCTGAGGGAAAGGCATTTTCCTCCCCAGAGATGATGTCACATGTCCTAGTCACATGTGCCAGTAATCCAGGAAGTAAAAGGAGAGCTAGTGATCTGCCCTTAGTAAACATGGCCACTGTCAGAAGTACTGGGAAAGAAAAGAGAACTAAGGTATGCAAAGAATACAAAGTCGGCATTTATCTAGAGCATGGGTAGCCAAACCCCGGCCCTCCAGCTGTGGTGAAACTACAAATCCCATGATGCATCTCTCTCGGGGAGTCATGTCTGTGGCTGTGAGAATCTTGCAATGCCTCATGGGATTTATAGTTCCACCACAGCTGGAAGGCCGGAGTTTGGCTACCCCTGTTCTAGAAGGATGTGTTTGTAGATTGTCATTACTTAACATAACTCTAGTTGTCCCCCTGATCCTAATGGAAAGGAATTGCACCGATACCGTTTTTTTCCCGGTATCGAGTACCGATATTTTGCTGTCGGTACTCGCCGATACCGAGTGTCGATACCTGTGCTTCCGCTGGCATGGACCCGGCTTCCTGGGCAATGTGTAATGACACGCCGCCCGGCTTTCTAATTGCCTTGGAAGCCGGCTCCATGTTCTCCAACGGCACTGCCTGTCGGAGGAAATCTTCCTCTGACCGGAAGTTCTGGTATCCCTACAAATGGAATAAAGTTGTATTTTGTCTATTTCTAATTAGTGTGGCGCTTCAATTGCCGCATCTCCTCAGTATTGTATTCAAGCACATATGACTGCCTAAGTGCAATGGTGCTGCCAAACAGTTAGTGCCTGTAATAGGTTATTTGCAGATCCCCCCACGGCTCAAATGTCATCCGCTTCAGCCAAAATTTAGGCCATCTATGGGGGCCTTAACAGTTGAAGTTAAATCAGGTCTTAGCAGAATTATCATTCTTTTATATATGAGGCCCATTGATTTCATGGAAAATTCAGAGGTGTACATAAGCCAACCGCACCATGTCTCTGTGATCTGTGGCCAGTCCTCTAGCTGAAAACCCCAGTTCCAAACCATTTTCTAATCTTAGGACTTCCTTGTCCCATAAGAACCTTGATATTCAAAGGAGCTGCGAGTGTGACATTGTAACAAATGTGTTTGTTCAGCATGTTAATCGCGTTTATTAGCGGCTCACGATGCGTTCTTCATTTATTTCCCGAAAAAAATAAATGGCTTTGTCTCATGGTGTGGATCGCGGCGCCGGTGATGGAAGCGTATTCATCTCCAAGATATTAGGCATCATAATTAAGCAATGAGGGTTGATGAAATTCCAGCTTGGAGCAGCGCGGGCAAGTAAATCATACTTTTACCTCACAACGTTCAATGTATTAGCATGTCAGTGTTGATAGATGTATACTTAACCAGTCACATTACTGCAGTCGTAATTCATTCCGCTGACACCTCACACGAGTCCCATTATAATGAAAACAGAGAGCGGTTTTCTGGCGCTCACTAAGACGGTATCTACAGAGAACATTATAATATTGTAGATCTTATGTATCGTTTTCTATCTCAGTGACTTTAAAGAAGACCTGTGCCGTGGAAGCTGTGCACAAAAAAAGCAGGCAGAGGTCAAAGGACTAGTCACCAGTATCGCCTGTGTCTCCCTGCAGCTGATATTTACCAATTACTGACTTACCATGCCTTGGTCTGCATTGCATCTCTGTGTGGATACAGCCATCTTGCTGGAGGCAGGGCTTTGCTTCCTCAAGCTTGGAATACAGTGAGTAGCACAGTACTGGCACCACCAAATCTCCTGAGACTGGCAGCAGTGCCTTAGATCTCACATTGCAGATAAACAGCTATGAGACTGTAGGCACAGGAGTGTCTAGGCACCCCCGCTTACATAGAATTGCGCCGCTGTCAGGAGGAGTTTTAGGGCTAGTTCACACCAGATGCAGTGCGTTCCGGCCCGATTCTGGGCAGAACGGACTGCCTCGCATAGCGGGCGGCTCACTTTTTTTGTGGGGCAGGAAAGGGCGTGGCGGTCCATTGAAGTGAATGGCACCGTAGCCACGCCTTCTGACCAAAATGCGATCGGCCGCACGGGATCGCAAGGCACAATTATGCCTGCTGTACGGTCCAGTCCCGTCCGATCAAATGCTGTAAGCACTATTTTGACTGGATCGCAGGCATAATGTGCCTAGCGATCCCTTGCGGCCGTAGGGCGTGATTTTGGAATATAAGCGACAGGCGACTTCACACTAGAACTTCATCACACTACATTACATCACGCTACACACATGAAGAGAACTCTAAACACGCCCTCAAGACGAGACTTTGTTATTCCACCTGCTAAGAAGTAGGGCTGCAGCTAACGATTATTTTCATAATCGATTAGTTAGCCGATTATTAAGTTCGATTAATCGGATTTTTTTTAAAAAAAGGCTCCAGTGATGGACTACTAGTTTCTATTGAGATTGTAGTCCATCACGGGAGCAAGCTTGGCGAACGGTGAAGTATCGGGGGTCTAAACAGACCCCTGATATATCCCTTTTAAAATAGAAAAAGAGATTGAGGATACAGAGTTATCAATCTCTTTTTCTGCAGCCCTGGTTATAAATGAACAGGAATCCTCTATACTGAGTGTTCCTGTTCATTCATAACTTGTGGATAGAGTATGTTTACTGTGCCCACAATCAGGAATGAACAGGAAGTGATGTAGATTACTTCCCATTCATTCATAATTGGGGACACAGTAAACCTACTCTGCCCTCAATTATTTACAAACACTCAACAATCACTGACTGCTTGTACCTGCTCTCCATCCTGACTCGCTGTCACAGGAGGCTAAGCGTACAGTGAGCGAAGGAGAGCTTGATCTCCGCCCCCGCACCACCGGCCTCCTATGGCAGCCAACAGCTGTCTCCGCCCACACACTGCTGCTCTTCTGATTTGTCACAGGGGGCTGAGCAGTGCGGGAGGAGAGCTGGATCTCCTCAGACAGCTGACACTTCCCTGCACGCCCGGCCTCCTGTGACAGCCAACAGCTATCTACACCCCCCACACCGCTCTCCTGATTTACCACAGGAGGCTGAGCAGTACGGGAGGAGAGCTCAGCCTCCTGTGACAGCTGTCTCCGCCCCCACACCAGTCTCCTGATCTGCCTTAAGAGGTTAAGCGGTGCAGGAGGAAAGCTCGGCCTCTTGTGACACGCCGGCCACTCACATCGCTCTCCTCCCCTGCACCGCTCGGCCTCCTGTGACAGTTTCTCTCCTCCATGCTGGACGCTGCGTCAGAGTAGCGCACAGTGGGGAGGAGAGAAACCAGGCATGCACTGCAATTTCGGGCCGAAAGTGCCATTTTCAGCCGATATGTTTCTGCAGCCAAAATTTTGGCGCATCCCTACTTATTATAATACCATTGCCTTGTATATCATGAAACAACAATGTATGTATTACTTTGGTGTCATAAGTAACCGAAAAGTTGCCTTGGCCCATAATGGGAGTAGAGCTGTGGGAGCTGAAGTAGTTAAGTTTATAATATTTCTCTTGATAACAATCCCGGCATTGTTGCCTGTGCTTTCCTAATTTGCTAGTTTACGGCAAAGCTGGGGCTCTATTACGTTTCTTGGCTTATTTGTCTTTTCTCCGTCTCTTTTCTATAAGCCAGGATGGAGATTACAGCCACCCAGACCAAGCGCTCCGAGAACAGACAGCTAAATCTGGCAGGATAGTTTTTGCGGTAGTAAATGATTTCAAAAACAAGTTCTTTGAAGAATAGGATTATCTTGTATCTTCCAGAGAAGTCAGACAAGAAAACAGTTATTGTTCACTCAGCAATTTCGCCTGGACTGCGCCCAGTACCACACATGAATGAATGTACAAATAGAAGATGATGATCTGTTTGAAAGTCTGGCCGTAGATGGATGGGGGATTTGTTAAAATAAAATTACAGGTGGCATTTTTCTAATGTCAGCTCACAAAACAGCTGAGAATTCAGTTTTGGGTGCACTGACCCTCTAATGGCCCAAACGCTAGGGAGAAATATAGAACTGCATATCTAATCTTAAAAGCTAAAATTGTATATATCGCAGCTTACCAGTCATTGAGATGTGGTGGCTCTATTCATTTTCGCTTTGTTTGTTTTTTGCAGGCTTTGTATCTATGGAAGGAGCCATAGTTGTCCTCTTAGAACAAGAGTACAAATACATCTTTCTCTGTTTTATCCTCATTACATGGGGGCAATTTTTAGGTGGGCTAAGGATTGGTAAGCTGCAATGTGTTACATTTCTATTCTTGGGTTTTTCTAAACCTGTGGTTTGCCCTTGCAGTACAAAACAAATGTTGACTTTAAAGGAGAACTATGAGGTGAGTGAAAATCACTCAGCCTCATAGTTCGAGCCGACGTGTGACAATGAAACTGTCACATGTCGGCTCAATAGATCGGGAAGTGAGCGAACGCATACCGTCGCTCGCTCACTTATCGATCATCTCCCTGCAGGGAGAGGTGACTGTCAGTCACCACTCCCCGCAGAGATTCCCACGCTCCGATCCCCCAGTGCTGACTGGAGGAACGGATGGGGGAGGGGGCGGGTACAGCTGGTTCCACCTCCTAGATAAGCAGAGCCAGCTGTCAGTCACGCAGCTGGGTGGATTTCGGGATCCGTCCCGGCTGCAGCGTTCTCAGTATACCGTGAGCTGTAGCTCGCGATATACTGAGCTTTGGGTCACGGGAGGACGCTAGTATATGTCCTCCTGTGACCTTTAAGAGAACTATGGGGAAAAACACTTACCCCATAGTTCTCTTTTAATACTCCCAGCAACACATTCTAAGGGCTTTTGTACATGGCAGCGAGTCATGTGTATGTCAATGGCTATATGTGAGTATACACTGGGCTTGCATAAACACGCACACGACCCAGAATGCGTCCAGGATTGTTCACCTATCTGCATGCGCGTGTACAAGACCTTACTTTTCTTTTGTTCCCCCCTCCATTTCATTCGGGCACAGGGAGTAAAGAATGACAGCCCTGGGTATACCTCAAGTCACTGCAGTCAGAGGTTATACAGGGCTGAGGAGACTCGACACTTCCTTGTGATATCTCTGGCCCTGTCACCCAGCACCAATACGGTCTCCTGCTCCTCCATACTAGGAAGTACTAGATACATTATTTGCTTCCTTCAGCAGGATACGTGCTGAGTATGTGTGTGTAAGTGCTGCAGGGGACCGGGGGGATCAATATAAAGCTGTTGCTTTGCCCTGCATGGAGAAAGTTTAGGTTTGCTTTAACCCCCTTTGGAAAATGCTGATTGCCTTGCTTACTATACTTACCAGCTGGTTTTAGTACTTTCTGCCCCTGACCTGGAACAAGTATGCATATTAGGAAACTAACTTGTTCTGGGCCAGTGGCATACAATATTGAAGTCAGAGGGTTAGCTTGGCAATCAGCAATGGCAGCCTCCATGTTTCTCTACGGAAAGGTTTTCCTCCAGTTGGTGTATTGTTATTTAAAGAACAGGAAGACATGAGGGTCACAAAATGTCACCTCAGAGGGTACATATTCAGTCTTTATTTCCATGCAAAGTATGAGCTGTGATCTCCATAAACAGTCATGTTCTTCGTTGTAGGCTTCTTGTGGTTGGCTGTTCATTGTCTGGACGGGATGGCACCGAATGATCTGTAACACCCAGAAATATTCCTGCACTCTTATTACAGAGTGACGTCTGAAAGCCATCACTGCAGCTTGCCATGTAATACATTTAAATGTCGTTTCTGCTTCATTAACCTGGGAGTCGTGTTGCCGGGGAAGAGTTAGATGAGATTTTAATGTTTCTACATAAAGCGGAGAAAGTTTTGAAAGTCATTCTCAAGCATTAATAATGTGCACTGGTAGTGAACATTAGCAGTGGTAGAGATGTCAGTTTAGCACGCCGGCTTTTTAGGCTTCGTGCCTTCATCATCGCGCTCGGAGTACCCAAAGACAAAAGATGATCTTCGCTGATCCAGACAGTCGTTGCTATGTGCGGTGAAGCCAGTATTCACTCTTGCCAATCACCGTCTGGGGACATTTTATTGGCCTGGTTGAGGTTTGGTTGGCCAATCACTACGGTTCCATTGAACATAAAAATCAGGCCCATTGGGCGTTGCCTAACTAAACACACATCTAGACATTATAAAAACACATCATACTGCATCAATCATATGAAAACTATGCATCATATGCCTTCATCTGAGTGGCGTACCCCAGGGTTCGGTGCTGGGGTATAGTCCATTTGCCTTAAAAACAGGCAAATGGACTATACTCTTATGGGTGTGCCACTAGGGAAGTCGGAAACGGAGAAGGATTTGGGAGTCATTATAGACCGCAGACTGAAGAATAGCTTGCAGTGCCAGACTGCTGTAAACAAAGCAAGCAGACTCCTGTCTTGCATTAAGAAGGGAATTTATTGCAGGGGCAAGTCTATAATTTTGCCACTTTACAGATCACTGGTTCGGCCACATCTGGAGTATGCGGTCCAGTTTTGGTCACCAATACTCAGAAAGGATGTCCTTGAGCTGGAAAAAGTCCAGAAGAGGGCAACCAAACTCATTAAGGGGTTCGAGGATCTGAACTTTGAAACAAGGTTGTTAAAATTAAATGTGTTCTCGTTGGAGGTTAGGAGATTAAGGGGGGACATGATTTTCATGTATAAACTATTCAAGGGTGACAGCAACCTCAGTAACAAACTGTTTACGGTCAGCTCCGTAACAAAGACCAGAGGGCACCACCAAAAATTGGTGGAAAAAAAAAATTAAACACACAGGGTGCAGGGGGTTCTTCACATTTAGAACGGTTAAGGTCTGGAACTCGCTGCCGCAGGAAGTGATTTCAGCGAAGAGTGTGGAATCATTCAAGAGACTCCTGGACGAGTTCCTGGGAGACCATAATATACAGGGATACAGGTATTGCTAAGAGAAAATCACACATGGACACATATACATGCACAAACCAGCTCATAAATGCATACACGCAATAGGTTGGACTTGGTGGACTTATGTCTTTATTCAACTTCAAATACTATGTAACTATCTCGCCTTATTCTTATGTATAGTTACACTGTAGCTTTAAAGTAGATGTAAGCCCAAACACCAAAATCTCATCCGATCTTTAGCGTGTGTTTGTAGTTTTCAAAATAATTTTTTTAATCTTTTTAAATCTATAGCTTTCATTGACAATATACCTATTGATGCTGCCATAAGAGTCCTTGTTCAGGTACTCCATATTATGTAGTGACAACCCTGTTTTGCTGTCTCCCATTTTATCGCCTGTGTGGTCGCAAGAGCTTTTGCCAGAGTTTATAAGTCGCCGTGCCAGTGCCCAATCGTAGGCATGTTCTACCATTGTCAGTCCAGAACAACGACATGCAGCTATTGATTCTGTCCACATGGATTGCTTTAGTGTTATTCACTTTTATTGCAGAGGTTTGTTTGTTCTGCTGTTGCAAGTGCTTAATATCATCTATCTATCTATCATATATCCTAATGGAACTCTTACATCTTACCTTTCCTCACCCAGTCATTACAACAGATAAGATTGGGACTGTACCATGTACAGAGAATCCTAATGATTAGATCATATTATGTCTGCAGTACCTACATTAAAGGAAAACTGTACTTTTTGTAAAAAAAATTGGGTAATCCACCTTCCACCGCGGCAAAAAATAAGGGTAAATCTCTCCAACGGGGAGCCAGATATCAGGATTACATCTCTGTGACCCCACTGGCAAGATTTCCCCTCACTGTCTATCCTGGCGACCACTGCCACCAAGGCAAGACCAGTGTCCCCTGGAAGATTTCCCCTCTCTTCCTTTATCTCCTGCTCGGGTTGACGACTCAAAATTCTGCATGTACTCTCACTTTCAGTCCTGGTGACAATGGTCACGAGGACAAATAGAGAGGGATAATCTCCCGAGCCTGGACAAAGCACTAAGAATCTGAAACGGGCTCTGCCTATCTAGAGGCAGAGCCAGCTGTACCCGCCCCCTCCCCCGTCCGTTCCGCCAGTCAGCGCTGGCGGATCAGAGCGGGGAGGGGGGAATCCAGCACCTCCCCTGTCACGGCAGAGAGCCATGACAGGATCGAGGGGTGAGCGAACGCTGGTATGTGTTCGCTCACCTCCCGATCTACTGAGCCGACCTGTGACAGTCTCATTGTCACAGGTCGGCTAGAACTATGAGGTGAGTGAAAAGCACTCACCTCATAGTTCTTTAAATTACCAAGACTCAGAACTCAAAGCACCAGCACCAATCTCATCCTGGTTTAAGACACCTCGAACGTTTTCCCAGCTGTAAAAAGACATTGTTGCTGAACTAAAGAGTAGAGCTGAACTTTTCTGCTTTTAATCAGCTGTCAAAATACTTTTTAAAAAATCCCACCCCCTACCTGCAGAACTATTAATATTCCAACATTCTGTTAAATGAAATGTGTACATCTGTCGCACACATGAGGCATCTATTTAAAGCTGGGAGAAATATGGGCCTGTTTTCATTTAATTCCATAAACCGAACACCATGTAGCGAGCAAGCAAGGAAGCCTGCAGATAATAAATGGGACACCAACAAAAAGCACTTTAGCTTATAAATTTATTTCTGGCTTGTGCTGGTGCTGGCTCAGCTCCTTCCCAGGTAAACCAAAAACATTGTTACCTCTGTCACCGATATTAATGAGACCTGTGTACGTATCAAAGCAAAAACTATGAAATAATGGGATTTTCTGTTGTGAGCAGAGAGCAATTATTCTTCACGTTCTTCCAGTACATGGAAGCCTCTTTTATTATTTTTTGCATCCTGTCCAATTTGTGTCCTAAATATAAGAAACAAATTAAACAGGAACACTGTAATGGTAACCATACTTTGTCATCGTGGCCAGCTGTATGTGGTATTTAAGGAAGGGTTTTAAAGGGAACGACTGTAATAAGTGGAATCTCTGATTGATTTGATATAATATTACATTCCGACCTTTCTGAGACTAGATTGTAAAGAATCTACTATGCTGTTCCTGCCATTGTTGAAGTCAGGTGTCAAAAGGTCTTCCTTCTTAAAGTGACATTTAAGTCACACATTTTTTCCCCCCCCCCCACCCCCCTTTCCCAATACTGCTTTAAGGACTTACCTTAAAGGGGTTCTAAAGCCTCTGTTTTTTTTGCCTATATCTACTGCTACGAAGCAGTAGATATAGGCAAAAAGTTAAAAAAAAAAACAACATTTTAACAACGGTTTAAACTTACCTTGTTTTTGCTGCGCGCTCACGTCCGAGAAAACGAAACTGCTCCGGCGGCCGCAAAGCATCTTGGGGCGGGCGCATGCACAGTTCGGATTCTCAGCCGGGAGACGAGCAGAGACGCAAGGTAGGTCTATGGACGCGTGCACCCGCATGCAGGCACCCCTGGTTCGGAAGTGCCTGCAAGCAGAGAGGAGTCAGCGCTGGATCGGAGAGCCGCCGCACCGCTGGAGGGACAGATGAAAAGAAGAGGAAGATCAGATTAAGAAACATCATTTAAGGTAAGTGCTGACATTAACATTGGGGGTAGGAGAAAAAAATATATCCTGGAATGTCACTTTAAATCATGCCTCTTGGTCCCATCATAGTCTTCCTTGCACTTGTATTCAGCAGTCCATCCAGCCCTAGTCTCTGCTCCAGCGAAGACTGCTGTCTCTTCCTGTCCCACGGTGTCTGCCTGACAGGTATGCTCCCAGCTGCGTGCATTCACCGCCATTGTGTCTCCTCTTCCCCCCGCCGAAAATCTCTACTGCGCATGCACCTGCCCCATCATCATCCTGCACGGCCGCTCGAGAAGCTCCAAATCTTTAGACGGGAGCGAGCGGTGGAGACACAGGTACGTTTTTACCTTTTCAGTAACTTTTTTTTATTTTGTTTAATGTTTTTGCATATATTTGCTGCTCGCTAGCATTAGATATGTGCAGAAACAAAGGAGTGTTTAATACTATTTTAAACTCAGTACTGATTACAGACACTCAAAAACTTTCATATAACAGAAGTACTATGAGAAAAAAAATCTAAAGGTGTCCGTTATCAGCCCTGAGCTCAGGCAGGAGACAGGCCAGCCTCCATGGGGACCATAGAGCCTGACATTGGGCTGAATAACAACACACACACACGCGCCACACCTATCCCTATGAGTAAGGCTGCACTATTGTAAACACATAAAGTTTATGTAAACCCTGACAATGATATTTTCTTTTTTTGCTCACTTTTGTTTTGTTAAATATACAGCATCATTAAACAACATTTATATCTCTGTATATTATAATATTATATGTGTTGGATAATTTCAAAAACATACCTGTTGCTCTTGTCAGAAATGTAACGCTGTCCTGTGCACACTTTTTGTCTTAGTTCTTATCTTGCGACTGATCAATTCGCTTTTAGGTTGTGGGGAATAGACTGAGGTGACCATTTGAGTAGATTAGCAAAGAATACCTGGTGATCCTTCCATTTTTTCTGTCCAGGTACTTACTGTTAGGGGTTGACAACTGTCTCGCAATTGTGCTCTTGTGTTGTCACCCTGTCACACACCCCTGATGGAAACTACTAGCAGCCAAGCTGACATAATCCACTGGCGTCACTATCGGGGAGCCGTAATGAACAGTGATGTGCAGCTGACCCTGGGGTGATTGCATGTAGACATAAAGTGGCTAAAAAGATGCATAAAAGGATGAAACAAATTTAAGTATTTTATGGAAAAAATGGGAATTGTTTGATTCCTGGTGTTTTAGCAAAGCAATGTCATATAGTTAGGGCTTACATCTACACCAGGCTTCTTTTTTCACCATTATGTGGTGCTTGGTTGAGGATAGTGTAGTTATATTAGAATGAGGATCAGCTTGTTGCAGAAAGGACGACGTACATGCAATTTTGTGCATGGTTACGGGATCCTGACTGGACCCAGGATTCAGCATCCTGATACTCATGTTCTGCTTAGCACGGAGAGATATGTTAAGCCTGCTGGTATGTCACTAACTAGACTCAGGCAGACACCCTTCCCCGGCAGCCCGCAGAGCTGAGACAGTCTTGTATCATCTACACATCCTGCTGCAGTAACACGTGAGCTGCCGACTAGAATATTAATCTCATCCCATCTACCCACAACCCAAACACTGCGTGGTCCCCTCATTGTTATTCCTGCTCAGCTCTGCTCCAGGATTATTTATTAAAATTAAAAAACTACTGTTGACACATTAATGATTTATCATCCTTAAAGCACGGCTGGTGTTCTCTGTTGAGGGAGAAATTCTTCCTCGCTGTATTCCGAAAGACCGACTGTCTTGCCCGGCTCCTGATTGGCCGCGGATGTGTTTAGAATCTGAAGCTGCTCTGCGCTGACTTTTCAAAAGGACTGCAAGAGAGAGAGAGAAAAAAGCAGACGTCCTCTGCTTAGGTATTAATGTCGCTGTGGAAGTAATGTGGGCGGCTGTGGATAAAATGTTCGCTTTCTTCTTCTTGAAATAGTTACTGAAAGAGAAAAAAAGTTCTTTTAAAAAGGACTTCAGGAGATTATTTAAAATCACGTTCCAATACCAATGACATGGTACCAATACCAATGACATGGTAACATCTCCAAAATACGCCCATTCCTCACCAATGAAACCTCAAAATTGCTCATCCACTCCCTTGTTATCTCTCATCTTGACTTTTGCAACTCGCTCCTCATTGGCCTTCCTCTACATAGGCTCCTCCCCCCTTCAGTCTATCATGAATGCTGCTGCTAGACTCATCCACCTGACCAACCGCTCAGTGTCTGCAACCCCCCCCCTCTGCCAATCCCTGCACTGGCTTCCATCCTCTGCCAATCCCTGCACTGGCTTCCATCCTCTGCCCATCCCTCCACTGGTTTCCATCCTCTGCCAATCCCTGCACTGGTTTCCATCCTCTGCCCATCCCTGTACTGGCTTCCACTCGCCCAGAGGATAAAATTCAAAATATTAACAACCACTTGTAAAGCCATCCACAACTCTGCCCACGGATATATCTCAAACCTTGTCTCAAAATATCACCCTAACCGTCCCCTCTGCTTATCCCAAGACCTCCTGCTTTCCAGCTCCCTCGTCAACTCCTTCCATTCTCACCTCCAGGACTTCGCTAGAGTCTCTCCCATCCTCTGGAACTCTTTACTCCAACCTGTCCGACTGCCTCCCACTCTGCCTTTAGGCGATCCCTTCAGACTCATCTCACGGAAGCCTATCCCACCTCAACCATCACGTTCTCAAACAATTCACCCCCACACAGCTACCTCCTCATGTATCACTTCCCCCTCCCTTTTAGATTGTAAGCCCTCAGGGGCAGAGCCCCCCTTCCCCTTACCATCTTGTCTTGAATTGTATTGTGATTGTAATGTCTTCCTTACATTGTAAAGCGCTGCGCAAACTGTTGGCACCATATAAATCCTGTATAATAATAATAATAACATGGTTCTTACCAATTACATGGTTCTTTTTGTATCATAAGTCTGAGCTGCCACATAGCTACAATTTGAAATCAGGCTTTGAGTGGGAGTGTCTGCTCCGTGGGGCTCATTGGTAGGAGGGGATGAGTTTAGCTTTTAAATGCTTTTAGAATGATTTCTAGGGCCCTTTTCTCTTAAGTAAATGTTCAGCAATGCCCAGGAACCTCTAAACTGGGCACATTCAACAGGCAGACAATGGCTTTGGGTTTAAATTGGATCTCTCTCTGAAATTTCAGCCTATTTCATTTGACTGCTGAGGCACATGCATGCTATTGCTGGAGGGTAGTGCAGAATGCTAGAGCTCTAACTAAAGCTGCCCATACACATTTTTTTTTCCATTCAAACCACGGAACAAAAAAATATAGAGCAGATTCCCCCATCAACACTATGAGCACCTTGATAGATGAATCCGTGCTGTTTCTCTTGTATCCTGACAGCAGCCGCTGGCTAACAAGACACATGTTGATAAGTGGAGAGATCAGAGTGACAGAGAGATGAGCTCATCTGGCTACTGCTTTTCCTTCATTGCCTATCACAGGCTGTGGGAGTGACTGTTAGGCTTTGTTCTCACCAAATGCAGACCAGATCTGCATGAGTTTCTGCACACGCAGTCCAGTGGGTTGTGCCGCGTTGTTGATGCGTTCCGGGCTGTTTCTGGTTAAAAAAAAAATTGTTATTTTTTTTTTGTTTAAAATGTGCTTTCAGTGCGTTCCAGGCGTTTTTATGCGTTTGCATGCGTTCCAGAGCAGGTAAAATAGGCTTGCTGCAGTTTTTTAACATGCTCTGGAACTGAACGCTGCTGTGTGAACTAGAGGCCAAAATACCATTGGAATACATTGGACGCAGTTTTGATTTGTAACTGCTCTGCTCCTGGAACGTGCTTGGTGTGAACAAGGGCTGAGTGTCACATTGTTAATTGCAGCAGAGAACAATCAGGTCTCCGCACCCTGCCGGACAGTGCTGTGCTGTGTGGCAGAGCTGTGTAAACCATCCCCAGGACAGGGATAAGTTATACTTGCTCAGCAATTAGGCTTTTCCATGCTTAATTGTTATACTCGATTGAAGAAGAGAATTCTCTTTGGGGTCTTGGGCTCCTTTGAATTCTTATGCCTTGATATTGACAAACATAGAACTCCATGCGATATTTTAAAAGTGAATCGATTATTCCAGAGGTTCAAAGAATCACCGGGTCTTTATTTTGCCTCAGATCTTTGCATCATCTCCAATTCTGCCGTAATTGCCTTTCTTCAAAGGACCTAAATCAACAAAACAATAAATGTGTATAGCGTGGTAAAATATTGTATTAAATTACGGCCCCGTTCATCTTCCTAATCTTACCTGGAATCTGTCCACAGAGATCCTTCATTTTAATTGTATCGTAATGTTGCAAACCGCCGACAATAATGTGATTAATTACTGGTATGGCTCTGCACTGAAAGTAAAAAAACGGACCAATCTGGAATCGGCTAATTATTGTACAGATGTCATCCTGTCACCGCTCCATAAATAGCAGAGGATACATATTGCATTGTAGTTGTTAGATGTTCCCTCCAAACCCCCCCC
>NW_017306274.1:3992586-3993212 GCF_000935625.1 Nanorana parkeri
CCCCCCCTTACCCCCCAAGTAAATCGTTTTAAACACGTCTGTTTTACCAAAGTGTCAGCTCCGTCAGCCATCTGTAAATGCAGATCCCGCTAAAACATCCCATCTATCAACTTGGTTACAGAATATGTTTAACAGATAAGATATTAACACTTTCTTAGAAAATGGGCTTTTAAAGGGATGCCTGTAATCAGAAAAACTTAGAGCAAGCATAGCCAAACGTCAGCCCTCCAGCTGTGGTAAAACTACAAATCCCATGAGGCATCGCAAGACTCCGACAGCCACAGGTATGACTTCTAGAGGCAGATGCAAGAAGGGATTTGTGTTTTTACCACGGCTGGAGGGTGGACGTTTGCATAACCCATGCAAAGAGACTTTCATTGCTGATCATTCTGCCTGTAAATGCTGCTCCCCTGGCCTTACTACTTTGTGTCTCTGACTTAGAACTAGTATGTGAATGAGGACGTTCCTCCTTCTTTCCTGCATACTTGTTCCAGGTCTGTGACTCAGAAAGTAATAAAGCCAGTTGGTCAGCATTAGAGACAACCATCTAGCAATGGTGGCTCTCCTATTGCTGTAAGGAAAGAATTACTTTAGGGAAGTTCTGCAGGCATAACTTTCCCTTTTCA